>NW_026291983.1:600000-872306 GCF_023091745.1 Budorcas taxicolor | reverse complement strand
TATTCTCGAGTTGCGGCAGGTCTTCTCGAGTTACGACGGGGACCTCAGGGACCCGCTCTGGTGGCCTCAGGAAGGGCCAGTCCCCATGCGAGTTGCTAGGAGCCATCTCGGGATTCCTCTCCAGTGGATGCCGGTGCCTGAGACCTTGTGTGGAGTCGGGGCCGGAACCTGAGCATTCCTCTCCAGTGTTGTCATGGATTTTGGGGTGCCTCTGAGTCTCCCCAGGGGAGTCAGTCCTCGTCTCGAGTGGGGGCATGCACGTGCGCTTCCCTCCCGAGCTGCAGCAGTAGGGTCACGCTTCCTGTTACGTGGATCAAGGGATCTGTGGCTTTCCCTCGAGGCTTTCCCTCGAGGCTTTCCCACGAGGCTTTCCCACAGGGCTGTGCCAAGTGCCACCTTGGTGTGAGTCGATCCTCGGCGTGAAAGACGAGCCGGTGAAGGGAAAAGAGGTTCCTCTGGAATGGACTGAGACATCTGGGGGACTCTTGTAATGGTGGCACGACCCTGGAGTTCCTCTCGCCGTTCCTGTTGAGAGGGCCTCCTCTGGAGATGCGACGGGAACGCCGGGAATTCTTTCCCGACGAAGCAGGGAAAGGATCCCTCACCTCGGGCTACGAGGCGGAAACGGGGCACCTCTGGATGTGGGCGGGACCCTCGTGTTTCCCCTCGAGTGGAGAAGGGTATGTCGGGGAACTTCTTGAGTTGCACCAAAGGTTTGAAGGAACCTTTCGACGTTCCAGATGTGAGGTGTGATTAGCCCCGAGAAGCCTCGGCGGAAATGGGCCTCATCTCGCCTGCAGGGGAGAACCTCCTGGATATTCTCGAGTTGCGGCTGGTCTTCTCGAGTTACGACGGGGACCTAAGGGACCCGCTCTGGTGGCCTAAGGAAGGGCCAGTCCCCATGCGAGTTGCTAGGGGCCATCTCGGGATTCCTCTCCCATCGATGCCGGGGCCTAAGACCTTGTGTGGAGTCGGGGCTGAAACCCGAGGATTCCTCTCCAGTGTTGACATGGATTTTGGGGTGCCTCTGAGTCTCGGCAGGGGAGTCAGGCCTCGTCTCGAGTGGGGGCATGCACGTGCGCATTCCTCCCCAGCTGCAGCAGTAGGGTGACGCTTCCTGTCACGTGGATCAAGGGATCTTGGCTTTCCCTCGAGGCTTTCCCTCGAGGCTTTCCCACGAGGCTTTCCCACAGGGCTGTGCCAAGTGCCACCTTGGTGTGTGTCGATCCTCGGCGAGAAAGACGAGCCGGTGAAGGGAAAAGAGGTTCCTCTGGAATGGACTGAGACATCTGGGGGACTCTTGGAATGGTGGCACGACCCTGGAGTTCCTCTCGCCATTCCTGTTGAGAGGGCCTCCTCTGGAGATGCGACGGGAACGCCGGGAATTCTTTCCCGACGAAGCAGGGAAAGGATCCCTCACCTCGGGCTACGAGGCGGAAACGGGGCTCCTCTGGATGTGGGCGGGACCCTCGTGATTCCCCTCGAGTGGAGAAGGGTATGTCGGGGAACTTCTTGAGTTGCACCAAGGGTGTGAACGACCCATTCGACGTTCCAGAGGTGAGGTGTGATTAGCCGCGAGAAGCCTCTGCGGAAATGGGCCTCTTCTCGCCTGGAGGGGAGAACCTCCTGGATATTCTCGAGTTGCGGCAGGTCTTCTCGAGTTACGACGGGGACCTCAGGGACCCGCTCTGGTGGCCTCAGGAAGGGCCAGTCCCCATGCGATTTGCTAGGGGCCATCTCGGGATTCCTCTCCCATTGATTCCGGTGCCTAAGACCTTGTGTGGTGTCGGGGCCGGAACCAGAGGATACCTCTCCAGTGTTGACATGGATCTTGGGGTGCCTCTGTGTCTCCCCAGGTGAATCAGGCCTCGTCTCGAGTGGGGGCATGCACGTGCGCTTCCCTCACGAGCTGCAGCAGTAGGGTCACGCTTCCTGTCACGTGGATCAAGGGATCTGTGGCTTTCCCTCGAGGCTTTCCCACGAGGCTTTCCCACGGGGCTGTGCCAAGTGCCACCTTGGTGTGAGTCGATCCTAGGCGTGAAAGATGAGCCGGTGAAGGGAAAAGAGGTTCCTCTGGAATGGACTGAGACATCTGGGGGACTCTTGGAAAGGAGGCATGACCCTGGTGTTCCTCTCGCCGTTCCTGTTGAGAGGGCCTCCTCTTGAGATGCGACGGGAACTCCGGGAATTCTTTCCCGACGAAGCAGGGAAAGGATCCCTCACCTCGAGCTACGAGGCCGAAACGGGGCTCCTCTGGATGTGGGCGGGACCCTCGTGTTTCCTCTCGAGTGGAGAAGGGTATGTCCGGAATCTACTTGAGTTGCACCAAGGGTGTAAAGGACCCTTTCGACGTTCCAGAGGTGAGGTGTGATTAGCCCCGAGAAGCCTCTGCGGAAATGGGCCTCATCTCGCCTGCAGGGGAGAACCTCCTGGATATTCTCGAGTTGCGGCAGGTCTTCTCGAGTTACGACGGGGACCTCAGGGACCCGCTCTGGTGGCCTCAGGAAGGGCCAGTCCTCATGCGAGTTGCTAGGGGCCATCTCGGGATTCCTCTCCCATCGATTCCGGTGCCTAAGACCTTGTGTGGAGTCGGGGCCGGAACCTGAGGATACCTCTCCAGTGTTGACATGGATCTTGGGGTGCTTCTGAGTCTCCCCAGGGGAGTCAGGCCTCGTCTCGAGTGGGGGCATGCACGTGCGCTTCCCTCCCGATCTGCAGCAGTAGGGTCACGCTTCCTGTCACGTGGATCAAGGGATCTGTGGCTTTCCCTCGAGGCTTTCCCTCGAGGCTTTCCCACGAGGCTTTCCCACAGGCCTGTGCCAAGTGCCACCTTAGTGTGATTCGATCCTCGGCGTGAAAGACGAGCCGGTGAAGGGAAAAGAGGTTCCTCTGGAATGGACAGAGACATCTGGGGGACTCTTGGAATGGTGGCACGACCCTGGAGTTCCTCTCGTCGTTCCTGTTGAGAGGGCCTCCTCTGGAGATGCGACGGGAACGCCGGGAATTATTTCCCAACGAAGCAGGGAAAGGATCCCTCACCTCGGGCTACGAGGCGGAAACGGGGCTCCTCTGGATGTTGGCGGGACCCTCGTGTTTCCCCTTGAGTGGAGAAGGGTAGGTCGGGGAACTTCTTGAGTTGCACCAAAGGTTTGAAGGAACCTTTCGACGTTCCAGAGGTGAGGTGTGATTAGCCCGAGAAGCCTCTGCGGAAATGGGGCTCATCTCGCCTGCAGGGGAGAATCTGCTGGATATTCTCGAGTTACGGCAGGTCTTCTCGAGTTTCGACGGGGAGCTCAGGGACCCGCTCTGGTGGCCTCAGGAAGGGCGAGGCCTCATGCGCGTTGCAACGGGCCATCTCGGGATTCCTCTCCCATCGATGCCGGGTCCTAAGACCTTGTGTGCAGTAGGGGCCGGAACCTGAGGATTCCTTTCCAGTGTTGACATGGATCTTGGGGTGCCTGTGAGTCTCCCCAGGGGAGTTCGGCCTCGTCTCGTGTGGGGGCATGCACGTGAGCTTCCCTCCCTACCTGCAGCAGTAGGGTCACGCTTCCTGTCACGTGGATCAAGGGATCTGTGGCTTTCCCTCGAGGCTTTCCCTCGAGGCTTTCCCTCGAGGCTTTCCCACGAGGCTTTCCCACAGGGCTGTGCCAAGTGCCACCTTGGTGTGATTCGATCCTCGGCGTGAAAGACGAGCCGGTGAAGGGAAAAGAGGTTCCTCTGGAATGGACTGAGACATCTGGGGGACTCTTGGAACGGTGGCAGGACCCTGGAGTACCTCTCGCCGTTCCTGTTGAGAGGGAATCCTCCTGAGATGCGATGGGAACGCCGGGAATTCTTTCCCGACGAAGCAGGGAAAGGATCCCTCACCTCGAGCTACGAGGCGGAAACGGGGCTCCTCTGGATGTGGGCGGGACCATCGTGTTTCCTCTCGAGTGGAGACGGGTATGTCGGGGAACTTCTTGAGTTGCACCAAGGGTGTGAAGGACCCTTTCGACGTTCCAGAGGTGTGGTGTGATTAGCCCCGAGAAGCCTCTGCGGAAATGGGCCTCATCTCGCCTGCAGGGGAGAACCTCCTGGATATTCTCGAGTTGAGGCAGGTCTTCTCGAGTTACGACGGGGACCTCAGGGACCCGCTCTGGTGGCCTCAGGAAGGGCCAGTCCCCATGCGAGTTGCTAGGGGCCATCTCGGGATTCCTCTCCCGTCGATGCCGGGGCCGGAACCTGAGCATTCCTCTCCAGTGTTGACATGGATTTTGGAGTGCCTCTGAGTCTCCCCAGGGGAGTCAGGCTTCGTCTCGAGTGGGGTCATGCTCGTGCGCTTTCCTCCCGAGCTGCAGCAGTAGGGTCACGCTTCCTGTCACGTGGATCAACGGAACTGTGGCTTTCCCTCGAGGCTTTCCCTCGAGGCTTTCCCACGAGGCTTTCCCACAGGGCTGTGACACGTTCCAGCTTGGTGTGAGTCGATCCTCGGCGTGAAAGACGAGCCGGTGAAGGGAAAAGAGGTTCCTCTGGAATGGACTGAGACATCTGGGGGACTCTTCGAACGGTGGCAGGACCCTGGAGTTCCTCTCGCTGTTCCTCTTGACAGGGCCTCCTCTTGAGATGCGACGGGAACGGCGGGAATTCTTTCCTGACGAAGCAGGGAAAGGATCCCTCACCTCGAGCTACGAGGCGGAAACGGGGCTCCTCTGGATGTGGGCGGGACCCTCGTCTTTCCTCTCGAGTGGAGACGGGTATGTCGGGGAACTTCTTGAGTTGCACCAAGGGTGGGAAGGATCCTTTCGAAGTTCCAGAGGTGAGGAGTGATTAGCCCCGAGAAGCCTCTGCGGAAATGGGCCTCATCTCGCCTGCAGGGGAGAACCTCCTGGATATTCTCGAGTTGCGGCAGGTCTTCTCGAGTTACGACGGGGACCTCAGGGACCCGCTCTGGTGGCCTCAGGAAGGGCCAGTCCCCATGGGCATTGCTAGAGGCCATCTCGGGATTCCTTTCCCATCGATGCCGGGGCCTAAGACCTTGTGTGGAGTTGGGGCCGGAACCTGAGGATTCCTCTCCAGTGTTGACATGGATCTTGGGGTTCGTCTGAGTCGCCCCAGGGGAGTCAGGCCTCGTCTCGAGTGGGGGCATGCGCGTGCACTTCCCTCCCGAGCTGCAGCAGTAGGGTCACGCTTCCTGTCACGTGGATCAAGGGATCTGTGGCTTTCCCTCGAGGCTTTCCCTCGAGGCTTTCCCACGAGGCTTTCCCACAGGGCTGTGCCACGTGCCAGCTTGGTGTGAGTCTATCCTCGGCGTGAAAGACGAGCCGGTGAAGGGAAAAGAGGTTCCTCTGGAATGGACTGAGACATCTGGGGGACTGTTGGAACGGTGGCAGGACCCTGGAGTTCCTCTCGCTGCTCCTCTTGAGAGGGCCTCCTCTTGAGATACGACGGGAACGCCGGGAATTCTTTCCTGACGAAGCAGGGAAAGGATCCCTCACCTCGAGCTACGAGGCGGAAACGGGGCTCCTCTGGATGTGGGCGGGACCCTCGTGTTTCCTCTCGAGTGCAGACGGGTATGTCGGGGAACTTCTTGAGTTGCACCAAGGGTGGGAAGGACCCCTTCGACGTTCCAGAGGTGAGGAGTGATTAGCCCCGAGAAGCCTCTGCGGAAATGGGCCTCATCTCGCCTGCAGAGGAGAACCTCCTGGATATTCTCGAGTTGCGGCAGGTTTTCTCGAGTTACGACGGGGACCTCAGGGACCCCCTCTGGTGGCCTCAGGAAGGGCCAGTCCCCATGCGAGTTGCTAGGGGCCATCTCGGGATACCTCTCCCGTCGATGCCGGGGCCTAAGACCTTGTGTGGAGTCGGGGCCGGAACCTGAGTATTCCTCTCCAGTGTTGACATGGATCTTGGGCTGCCTTTGAGTCTCCCCAGGGGAGTCAGGCTTCGACTCGTGTGGGTGCATGCACGTGCTCTTTCCTCCCGAGGGGCAGCAGTAGGGTCACGCTTCCTGTCACGTGGATCAAGGGATCTGTGGCTTTCCCTCGAGGCTTTCCCTCGAGGCTTTCCCACGAGGCTTTCCCACAGGCCTGTGCCAAGTGCCACCTTAGTGTGATTCGATCCTCGGCGTGAAAGACGAGCCGGTGAAGGGAAAAGAGGTTCCTCTGGAATGGACAGAGACATCTGGGGGACTCTTGGAATGGTGGCACGACCCTGAAGTTCCTCTCGCCGTTCCTGTTGAGAGGGCCTCCTCTGGAGATGCGACGGGAATGCCGGGAATTCTTTCCCGACGAAGCAGGGAAAGGATCCCTCACCTCGAGCTACGAGGCGGAAACGGGGCTCCTCTGGATGTGGGCGGGACCGTCGTGTTTCCTCTCGAGTGGAGAAGGGTATGTCGGGGAACTTCTTGAGTTGCACCAAGGGTGTGAAGGACCCTTTCGACGTTCAATAGGTGAGGTGTGATTAGCCCCGAGAAGCCTCTGCGGAAATGGGCCTCATCTCGCCTGCAGGGGAGAACATCCTGGATATTCTCGAGTTGAGGCAGGTCTTCTCGAGTTACGACGGGGACCTCAGGGACCCGCTCTGGTGGCCTCAGGAAGGGCCAGTCCCCATGCGCGTTGCTAGTTGCCATCTCGGGATTCCTCACCCATCGATGCCGGGGCCTAATACCTTGTGTAGAGACGGGGCCGGAACCTGAGCATTCCTCTCCAGTGTTGACATGGATCTTGGGGTGCCTCTGAGTCGCCCCAGGGCAGTCAGGCCTCGTCTCGAGTGGAGGCATGCACGTGCGATTCCCTCCCGAGCTGCAGCAGTAGGGTCATGCTTCCTGTCACGTGGATCAAGGGATCTGTGGCTTTCCCTCGAGGCTTTCCCTCGAGGCTTTCCCTCGAGGCTTTCCCACGAGGCTTTCCCACAGGGCTGTGCCAAGTGCCACCTTGGTGTGATTCGATCCTCGGCGTGAAAGACGAGCCGGTGAAGGGAAAAGAGGTTCCTCTGGAATGGACAGAGACATTTGGGGGACTCTTGAAATGGTGGCACGACCCTGGAGTTCCTCTCTCCGTTCCTGTTGAGAGGGCCTCCTCTTGAGATGCGACGGGAACGCCGGGAATTCTTTACCGACGTAGCAGGGAAAGGATCCCTCACCTCGAGCTACGAGGCGGAAACGGGGCTCCTCCGGATGTGGGCGAGACCCTCGTGTATCCTCTCGAGTGGAGAAGGGTATGTCGGGGAACTTCTTGAGTTGCACCAAGGGTGTGAAAGACGCTTTCGACGTTCCAGAGGTGAGGTGTGATTAGCCCCGAGAAGCCTCTGCGGAAACGGGCCTCCTCTCGCCTGGAGGGGAGAACCTCCTGGATATTCTCGAGTTGCGGCTGGTCTTCTCGAGGTACGACGGGGACCTCAGGGACCCGCTCTGGTGGCCTCAGGAAGGGCCAGTCCCCATGCGAGTTGCTAGGGGCCATCTCGGGATTCCTCTCCCATCGATGCCGGGGCCTAAGACCTTGTGTGGAGTCGGGGCAGAAACCTGAGGATTCCTCTCCAGTGTTGACATGGATTTTGGGGTGCCTCTGAGTCTCCCCAGGGGAGTCAGGCCTCGTCTCGAGCGGGGGCATGCATGTGCGCTTTCCTCACCAGCTGCAGCAGTAGGGTGACGCTTCCTGTCACGTGGATCAAGGGATCTGTGGCTTTCCCTCGAGGCTTTCCCTCGAGGCTTTCCCACGAGGCTTTCCCACAGGGCTGTGCCAAGTGCCACCTTGGTGTGAGTCGATCCTCGGCGTGAAAGACGAGCCGGTGAAGGGAAAAGATCTTCCTCTGGAATGGACTGAGACATCTGGGGGACTCTTGGAATGGTGGCACGACCCTGGATTTCCTCTCGCCGTTCCTGTTGAGAGGGCCTCCTCTTGAGATGCGACGGGAACGCTGGGAATTCTTTCCCGACGAAGCCGGGAAAGGATCCCTCACCTCGAGCTACGAGGCGGAAACGGGGCTCCTCTGGATGTGGGCGGGAACCTCGTGTTTCCCCTCGAGTGGAGAAGGGTATGTCGGGGAACTTCTTGAGTTGCACCAAGCGTGTGAAGGACCCTTTCGAAGTTCCAGAGGTGAGGTGTGATTAGCCACGAGAAGCCTCTGCGGAAATGGGCCTCATCGCGCCTGCAGGGGAGAACCTCCTGGATATTCTCGAGTTGCGGCAGGTCTTCTCGAGTTACGACGGGGACCTCAGGGACACGCTCTGGTGGCCTCAGGAAGGGCCAGTCCCCATGCGAGTTGCTAGGGGCCATTTCGTGATTCCTCTCCAGTCGATGCCGGGGCCGAAGTCCTTGTGTGGAGTCGGGGCGGGAATCTGAGCATTCCTCTCCAGTGTTAACATGGATCTTGGCGTGCCTCTGAGTCTTCCCAGGGGAGTCAGGCTTCGTCTCGTGTGGGGGCATGCACGTGCGCTTTCCTCCCGAGCTGCAGCAGTAGGGTCACGCTTCCTGTCACGTTGATCAAGGGATCTGTGGCTTTCCCTCGAGGCTTTCCTTCGAGGCTTTCCCACGAGGCTTTCCCACAGGGTTGGGCCAAGTGCCACCTTGGTGTGAGTCGATCCTCGGCGTGAAAGACGAGCCGGTGAAGGGAAAAGAGGTTCCTGTGGAATGGACTGAGATATCTGGGGGACTCTTGGAATGGTGGCACGACCCTGGAGTTCCTCTCGCCGTTCCTGTTGAGAGGGCCTCCTCCTGAGATGCGACGGGAACGCCGGGAATTCTTTCCCGACGAAGCAGGGAAAGGATCCCTCACCTCGAGCTACGAGGCGGAAACGGAGCTCCTCTGGATGTGGGCGGGACCCTCGTGTTTCCTCTCGAGTTTAGAAGGGTATGTCGTGGAACTTCTTGAGTTGCACCAAGGGAGTGAAGGACCCTTTCGACTTTCCAGACGTGAGGTGTGATTAGCCCCGAGAAGCCTCTGCGGAATTGGGCCTCATCTCGCCTGCACGGGAGAACCTCCTGGATATTCTCGAGTTGCGGCAGGTCTTCTCGAGTTACGACGGGGACCTCAGGGACCCGCTCTGGTGGCCTCACGAAGGGCCAGTCCCCATGCGAGTTGCTAGGGGCCATCTCGGGATTCCTCTTCCATCGATTCCGGTGCCTAAGACCTTGTGTGGAGTCGGGGCCGGACCCTGAGGATTCCTCTCCAGTGTTGACATGGATCTTGGGGTGCCTCTGAGTCTCCCCAGGGGAGTCAGGCCTCGTCTCGAGTGGGGGCATGCACGTGCGCTTCCCTCCCGAGCTGCAGCAGTAGGGTCACGCTTCCTGTCACGTGGATCAAGGGATCTGTGGCTGTCCCTCGAGGCTTTCCCACGAGGCTTTCCCACAGGGCTGTGCCACGTGCCACCTTGGTGTGAGTCGATCCTCGGCGTGAAAGACGACCCGGTGAAGGGAAAAGAGGTTCCTCTGTAATGGACAGAGACATCTGGGGGACTCTTGGAATGGTGGCACGACCCTGGAGTTCCTCTCGCCGTTCCTGTTGAGAGGGCCTCCTCTGGAGATGCGACGGGAACGCCGGGAATTCCTTCCCGAAGAAGCAGGGAAAGGATCCGTCACCTCGAACTACGAGGCGGAAACGGGGCTCCTCTGGATGTGGGCGGGACCCTAGTGTTTCCTCTCGAGTGGAGACGGGTATGTCGGGGAACTTCTTTAGTTAAACCAAAGGTGTGAAGGACCCTTTCGACGTTCCAAAGGTGAGGTGTGATTAGCCCTGAGAAGCCTCTGCGGAAATGGGCCTCATCTCGCCTGCAGGGGAGAACCTCCTGGATATTCTCGAGTTGTGGCAGGTCTTCTCGAATTACGACGGGGACCTCAGGGACCCGCTTTGGTGGCCTCAGGAAGGGCCAGTCCCCATGGGCATTGCTAGAGGCCATCTCGGGATTCCTTTCCCATCGATGCCGGGGCCTAAGACCTTGTGTGGAGTTGGGGCCGGAACCTGAGGATTCCTCTCCAGTGTTGACATGGATCTTGGGGTTCGTCTGAGTCGCCCCAGGGGAGTCAGGCCTCGTCTCGAGTGGGGGCATGCGCGTGCACTTCCCTCCCGAGCTGCAGCAGTAGGGTCACGCTTCCTGTCACGTGGATCAAGGGATCTGTGGCTTTCCCTCGAGGCTTTCCCTCGAGGCTTTCCCACGAGGCTTTCCCACAGGGTTTGTGCCACGTGCCAGCTTGGTGTGAGTCTATCCTCGGCGTGAAAGACGAGCCGGTGAAGGGAAAAGAGGTTCCTCTGGAATGGACTGAGACATCTGGGGGACTGTTGGAACGGTGGCAGGACCCTGGAGTTCCTCTCGCTGCTCCTCTTGAGAGGGCCTCCTCTTGAGATACGACGGGAACGCCGGGAATTCTTTCCTGACGAAGCAGGGAAAGGATCCCTCACCTCGAGCTACGAGGCGGAAACGGGGCTCCTCTGGATTTGGGCGGGACCCTCGTGTTTCCTCTCGAGTGCAGACGGGTATGTCGGGGAACTTCTTGAGTTGCACCAAGGGTGGGAAGGACCCCTTCGACGTTCCAGAGGTGAGGAGTGATTAGCCCCGAGAAGCCTCTGCGGAAATGGGCCTCATCTCGCCTGCAGAGGAGAACCTCCTGGATATTCTCGAGTTGCGGCAGGTTTTCTCGAGTTACGACGGGGACCTCAGGGACCCCCTCTGGTGGCCTCAGGAAGGGCCAGTCCCCATGCGAGTTGCTAGGGGCCATCTCGGGATACCTCTCCCGTCGATGCCGGGGCCTAAGACCTTGTGTGGAGTCGGGGCCGGAACCTGAGTATTCCTCTCCAGTGTTGACATGGATCTTGGGCTGCCTTTGAGTCTCCCCAGGGGAGTCAGGCTTCGACTCGTGTGGGTGCATGCACGTGCTCTTTCCTCCCGAGGGGCAGCAGTAGGGTCACGCTTCCTGTCACGTGGATCAAGGGATCTGTGGCTTTCCCTCGAGGCTTTCCCTCGAGGCTTTCCCACGAGGCTTTCCCACAGGCCTGTGCCAAGTGCCACCTTAGTGTGATTCGATCCTCGGCGTGAAAGACGAGCCGGTGAAGGGAAAAGAGGTTCCTCTGGAATGGACAGAGACATCTGGGGGACTCTTGGAATGGTGGCACGACCCTGGAGTTCCTCTCGCCGTTCCTGTTGAGAGGGCCTCCTCTGGAGATGCGACGGGAATGCCGGGAATTCTTTCCCGACGAAGCAGGGAAAGGATCCCTCACCTCGAGCTACGAGGCGGAAACGGGGCTCCTCTGGATGTGGGCGGGACCGTCGTGTTTCCTCTCGAGTGGAGAAGGGTATGTCGGGGAACTTCTTGAGTTGCACCAAGGGTGTGAAGGACCCTTTCGACGTTCAATAGGTGAGGTGTGATTAGCCCCGAGAAGCCTCTGCGGAAATGGGCCTCATCTCGCCTGCAGGGGAGAACATCCTGGATATTCTCGAGTTGAGGCAGGTCTTCTCGAGTTACGACGGGGACCTCAGGGACCCGCTCTGGTGGCCTCAGGAAGGGCCAGTCCCCATGCGCGTTGCTAGTTGCCATCTCGGGATTCCTCACCCATCGATGCCGGGGCCTAATACCTTGTGTAGAGACGGGGCCGGAACCTGAGCATTCCTCTCCAGTGTTGACATGGATCTTGGGGTGCCTCTGAGTCGCCCCAGGGCAGTCAGGCCTCGTCTCGAGTGGAGGCATGCACGTGCGATTCCCTCCCGAGCTGCAGCAGTAGGGTCATGCTTCCTGTCACGTGGATCAAGGGATCTGTGGCTTTCCCTCGAGGCTTTCCCTCGAGGCTTTCCCTCGAGGCTTTCCCACGAGGCTTTCCCACAGGGCTGTGCCAAGTGCCACCTTGGTGTGATTCGATCCTCGGCGTGAAAGACGAGCCGGTGAAGGGAAAAGAGGTTCCTCTGGAATGGACAGAGACATTTGGGGGACTCTTGAAATGGTGGCACGACCCTGGAGTTCCTCTCTCCGTTCCTGTTGAGAGGGCCTCCTCTTGAGATGCGACGGGAACGCCGGGAATTCTTTACCGACGTAGCAGGGAAAGGATCCCTCACCTCGAGCTACGAGGCGGAAACGGGGCTCCTCCGGATGTGGGCGAGACCCTCGTGTATCCTCTCGAGTGGAGAAGGGTATGTCGGGGAACTTCTTGAGTTGCACCAAGGGTGTGAAAGAAGCTTTCGACGTTCCAGAGGTGAGGTGTGATTAGCCCCGAGAAGCCTCTGCGGAAACGGGCCTCCTCTCGCCTGGAGGGGAGAACCTCCTGGATATTCTCGAGTTGCGGCAGGTCTTCTCGAGGTACGACGGGGACCTCAGGGACCCGCTCTGGTGGCCTCAGGAAGGGCCAGTCCCCATGCGAGTTGCTACGGGCCATTTCGGGATTCCTCTCCCATCGATTCCGGTGCCTAAGAACTTTTGTGGAGTCGGGGCCGGACCCTGAGGATTCCTCTCCAGTGTTGACATGGATCTTGGGGTGCCTCTGAGTCTCCCCAGGGGAGTCAGGCCTCGTCTCGAGTGGGGGCATGCACGTGCGCTTTCCTCCAGATCTGCAGCAGTAGGGTCACGCTTCCTGTCACGTGGATCAAGGGATCTGTGGTTTTCCCTCGAGGCTTTCCCTCGAGGCTTTCCAACGAGGCTTTCCCACAGGGCTGTGCCAAGTGCCACCTTGGTGTGAGTCGATCCTCGGCCTGAAAGACGAGCCGGTGAAGGGAAAAGAGGTTCCTCTGGAATGGACTGAGACATCTGGGGGACTCTTGGAATGGTGGCACGACCCTGGAGTTCCTCTCGCCGTTCCTGTTGAGAGGGCCTCCTCTGGAGATGCGACGGGAACGCCGGGAATTCTTTCCCGACGAAGCAGGGAAAGGATCCATCACCTCGAGCTACGAGGCGGAAACGGGGCTCCTCTGGATGTGGGCGGGACGCTCGTGTTTCCTCTCGAGTGGAGAAGGGTATGTCGGGGAACTTCTTGAGTTGCACCAAGCGTGTGAAGGACCCTTTCGACGTTCCAGAGGTGAGGTGTGATTAGCCCCGAGAAGCCTCTGCGGAAATGGGCCTTATCTCGCCTGCAGGGGAGAACCTCCTGGATATTCTCGAGTTGCGGCTGGTCTTCTCGAGTTACGACGGGGACCTCAGGGACCCGCTCTGGTGGCCTCAGGAAGGGCCAGTCCCCATGCGAGTTGCTAGGGGCCATCTCGGGATTCCTCTCCCATCGATGCCGGGGCCTAAGACCTTGTGTGGAGTCGGGGCAGAAACCTGAGGATTCCTCTCCAGTGTTGACATGGATTTTGGGGTGCCTCTGAGTCTCCCCAGGGGAGTCAGGCCTCGTCTCGAGCGGGGGCATGCATGTGCGCTTTCCTCACCAGCTGCAGCAGTAGGGTGACGCTTCCTGTCACGTGGATCAAGGGATCTGTGGCTTTCCCTCGAGGCTTTCCCTCGAGGCTTTCCCACGAGGCTTTCCCACAGGGCTGTGCCAAGTGCCACCTTGGTGTGAGTCGATCCTCGGCGTGAAAGACGAGCCGGTGAAGGGAAAAGATCTTCCTCTGGAATGGACTGAGACATCTGGTGGACTCTTGGAATGGTGGCACGACCCTGGATTTCCTCTCGCCGTTCCTGTTGAGAGGGCCTCCTCTTGAGATGCGACGGGAACGCTGGGAATTCTTTCCGACGAAGCCGGGAAAGGATCCCTCACCTCGAGCTACGAGGCGGAAACGGGGCTCCTCTGGATGTGGGCGGGAACCTCGTGTTTCCCCTCGAGTGGAGAAGGGTATGTCGGGGAACTTCTTGAGTTGCACCAAGCGTGTGAAGGACCCTTTCGAAGTTCCAGAGGTGAGGTGTGATTAGCCCCGAGAAGCCTCTGCGGAAATGGGCCTCATCGCGCCTGCAGGGGAGAACCTCCTGGATATTCTCGAGTTGCGGCAGGTCTTCTCGAGTTACGACGGGGACCTCAGGGACACGCTCTGGTGGCCTCAGGAAGGGCCAGTCCCCATGCGAGTTGCTAGGGGCCATTTCGTGATTCCTCTCCAGTCGATGCCGGGGCCGAAGTCCTTGTGTGGAGTCGGGGCGGGAATCTGAGCATTCCTCTCCAGTGTTAACATGGATCTTGGCGTGCCTCTGAGTCTTCCCAGGGAGTCAGGCTTCGTCTCGTGTGGGGGCATGCACGTGCGCTTTCCTCCCGAGCTGCAGCAGTAGGGTCACGCTTCCTGTCACGTTGATCAAGGGATCTGTGGCTTTCCCTCGAGGCTTTCCTTCGAGGCTTTCCCACGAGGCTTTCCCACAGGGTTGGGCCAAGTGCCACCTTGGTGTGAGTCGATCCTCGGCGTGAAAGACGAGCCGGTGAAGGGAAAAGAGGTTCCTGTGGAATGGACTGAGACATCTGGGGGACTCTTGGAATGGTGGCACGACCCTGGAGTTCCTCTCGCCGTTCCTGTTGAGAGGGCCTCCTCCTGAGATGCGACGGGAACGCCGGGAATTCTTTCCCGACGAAGCAGGGAAAGGATCCCTCACCTCGAGCTACGAGGCGGAAACGGGGCTCCTCTGGATGTGGGCGGGACCCTCGTGTTTCCTCTCGAGTTTAGAAGGGTATGTCGTGGAACTTCTTGAGTTGCACCAAGGGAGTGAAGGACCCTTTCGACTTTCCAGACGTGAGGTGTGATTAGCCCCGAGAAGCCTCTGCGGAATTGGGCCTCATCTCGCCTGCACGGGAGAACCTCTGGATATTCTCGAGTTGCGGCAGGTCTTCTCGAGTTACGACGGGGACCTCAGGGACCCGCTCTGGTGGCCTCACGAAGGGCCAGTCCCCATGCGAGTTGCTAGGGGCCATCTCGGGATTCCTCTTCCATCGATTCCGGTGCCTAAGACCTTGTGTGGAGTCGGGGCCGGACCCTGAGGATTCCTCTCCAGTGTTGACATGGATCTTGGGGTGCCTCTGAGTCTCCCCAGGGGAGTCAGGCCTCGTCTCGAGTGGGGGCATGCACGTGCGCTTCCCTCCCGAGCTGCAGCAGTAGGGTCACGCTTCCTGTCACGTGGATCAAGGGATCTGTGGCTGTCCCTCGAGGCTTTCCCACGAGGCTTTCCCACAGGGCTGTGCCACGTGCCACCTTGGTGTGAGTCGATCCTCGGCGTGAAAGACGACCCGGTGAAGGGAAAAGAGGTTCCTCTGTAATGGACAGAGACATCTGGGGGACTCTTGGAATGGTGGCACGACCCTGGAGTTCCTCTCGCCGTTCCTGTTGAGAGGGCCTCCTCTGGAGATGCGACGGGAACGCCGGGAATTCCTTCCCGAAGAAGCAGGGAAAGGATCCGTCACCTCGAACTACGAGGCGGAAACGGGGCTCCTCTGGATGTGGGCGGGACCCTAGTGTTTCCTCTCGAGTGGAGACGGGTATGTCGGGGAACTTCTTTAGTTAAACCAAAGGTGTGAGGGACCCTTTCGACGTTCCAAAGGTGAGGTGTGATTAGCCCTGAGAAGCCTCTGCGGAAATGGGCCTCATCTCGCCTGCAGGGGAGAACCTCCTGGATATTCTCGAGTTGTGGCAGGTCTTCTCGAATTACGACGGGGACCTCAGGGACCCGCTTTGGTGGCCTCAGGAAGGGCCAGTCCACATGCGCGTTGCTAGAGGCCATCTCGGGATTCCTCTCGCATGGATGCCGGGGTCTAAGACCTTGTGTGGAGTCGGGGCCGGAACCTGAGGATTCCTCTCCAGTGTTGACATGGATCTTGGGGTGCTTCTGAGTCGCCCCAGGGGAGTCAGGCCTCGTCTCGAGTGGGGGCATGCACGTGCGCTTCCCTCCCGAGCTGCAGCAGTAGGGTCACGCTTCCTGTCACGTGGATCAAGGGATCTGTGTCTTTTTCTCGAGGCTTTCCCTCAAGGCTTTCCCAAGAGGCTTTCCCACAGGGATGTGCCACGTGCCAGCTTGGTGTGTGTCGAACCTCGGCGTGAAAGACGAGCCGGTGAAGGGAAAAGAGGTTCCTCTGGAATGGACAGAGACATCTGGGGGACTCTTGGAACGGTGGCACGACCCTGGCGTTCCTCTCGCCGTTCCTGTTGAGAGGGCCTCCTTTTGAGATGCGACGGGAAAGCCGGAATTCTTTCCTGACGAAGCAGGGAAAAGGATCCCTCACCTCGAGCAACGAGGCGGAAACGGGGCTCTCTGGATGTGGGCGGGACCCTCGTGTTTCCTCTCGAGTGGAGACGGGTATGTCGGGGGTTGCACCAAGGATGTGAAGGACCCTTTCGACGTTCCAGAGGTGAGGAGTGATTAGCCCCGAGAAGCCTCTGCGGAAATGGGCCTCATCTCGCCTGCACGGGAGAACCTCCTGGATATTCTCGAGTTGCGGCTGGTCTTCTCAGTTACGACGGGGACCTCAGGGACCCGCTCTGGTGGCATCAGTAAGGGCCAGTCCCCATGCGAGTTGCTAGGGGCCATCTCTGGATTCCTCTCCCGTCGATGCCGGGGCCTAAGACCTTGTGTGGAGTCGGGGCCGGAACCTGAGCATTCCTCTCCACTGTTGACATGGATTTTGGGGTGCCTCTGAGTCTCCCCAGGGAGTCAGGCTTCGTCTCGAGTGGGGTCATGCTCGTGCGCTTTCCTCCGAGCTGCAGCAGTAGGGTCACGCTTCCTGTCACGTGGATCAATGGAATCTGTGGCTTTCCCTCGAGGCTTTCCCTCGAGGCTTTCCCACGAGGCTTTCCCACAGGGCTGTGCCAAGTGCCACCTTGGTGTGAGTCGATCCTCGGCGTGAAAGACGAGCCGGTGAAGGAAAAGATGTTCCTCTGAATGGACTGAGGCATCTGGGGGACTCTTGGGACGGTGGCAGGACCTGGAGTTCCTCTCGCTGTTCCTCTTGAGAGGGCCTCCTCTTGGAGATGCGACGGGAACGCGGGAATTCCTTCCCGACGAAGCAGGGAAAGGATCCGTCACCTCGAACTGCGAGGCGGGGAAACGGGGCTCCTCTGGATGTGGGCGGGACCCTCGTGTTTCCTCTCGAATGGAGACGGGTATATCGGGGAACTTCTTTGTTGCACAAGGGTGTGAAGGACCCTTTCGACGTTACAGAGGTGAGGTGTGATTAGCCCCGAGAAGCCTCTGCGGAAATGGGCCTCATCTCGCCTGCAGGGAGAACCTCCTGGATATTCCTCGAGTTGCGGCAGGTCTTCTCATGTTACGACGGGGACCTCAGGGACCCGCTCTGGTGGCCTCAGGAAGGGCCACTCCCCATGCGCGTTGCTAGGGGCCATCTCAGGATTCCTCTCCCGTCGATGCCGGGGCCTAAGATCTTGTGTGGAGTCGGGGCCAGAAACTGAGGATTCGTCTAAAGTGTTGACATGGATCTTGGGGTACCTCTCAGTCTCCCCAGGGGAGTCAGGCCTCGTCTCGAGTGGGGGCATGCACGTGCGCTTCCCTCCCGAGCTGCAGCAGTAGGGTCACGCTTCTTGTCACGTGGATCAAGGGATCTGTGGCTTTCCCTTGAGGCTTTCCCTCGAGGCTTTCCCACTAGGCTTTCCCACAGGGATGTGCCACGTGCAGCTTGGTGTGAGTCGATCCTCGGCGTGAAAGACGAGCCGGTGAAGGGAAAGAGGTTCTCTGAATGGACAGAGACATCTGGGGGACTCTTGGAATGGTGGCACGACTCTGGAGTTCCTCTCGCCGTTTCTGTTGAGAGGGCCTCCCTTTGAGATGTGACGGGAACGCCGGGAATTCTTTCCCGATGAAGCAGGGAAAGGATCCCTCACCTCGAGCAACGAGGCGGAAAAGGGGCTCCTCTGGATATGGGCGGGACCCTCGTGTTTCCTCTCGAGTGGAGAAGGGTATATCGGGGGTTGCGCCAAAGGTGGAGAAGGACCCTTTCGACGTTCCAGAGGTTAGGTGTGATTAGCCCCGAGAAGCCTCTGCGGAAATGGGCCTCCTCATGCCTGGAGGGGAGAACCTCCTGGATGTTCTCGAGTTGCGGCAGGTCTTCTCGAGTTACGATGGGGACCTCAGGACCCACTCTGTGGCCGCAGGAAGGGCCAGCCAACATGCGTGTTGCTAGGGGCCATCTCGGGATTCCTCTCCCGTCGATGCCGGGGGCCTAAGACCTTGTGTGGAGTCGGGGCCGGAAAATGAGGATTCCTCTCCAGTGTTGACATGGATCTTGGGGTGCCTCTGAGTCTCCCCAGGGGAGTCAGGCTTCGTCTCGAGTGGGGGCATGCAACGTGCGCTTTCCTCCCGAGCTGCAGCAGTAGGGTCACGCTTCCTGTCACGTGGATCAAGGGATCTGTGGCTTTCCTTTTAGGTTTTCCCTCGAGACATTCCCACGAGGCTTTCCACAGACTATGCCAAGTGCCACCTTGGTGTGAGTCGATCCTCGGCGTGAAAGACGAGCCGGTGAAGGGAAAAGAGTTTTCCTCTGGAATGGACTGAGACATCTGGGGACTCTTGAATGATGGCACGACCCTGGAGTTCCTCTCGCCATTCCTGTTGAGAAGGCCTCCTCTTGAGATGCGACGGGAATGCCGGGAATTCCTTCCCGACAAAGCAGGGAAAGGATCCGTCACCTCGAGCTACGAGGCGGAAACGGGGCTCCTCTGGATGTGGGCGGGACCCTCGTGTTTCCTCTCGAGTGGAGACGGGTATGTCGGGGAACTTCTTGAGTTGCACCAAGGGTGGGAAGGACCCTTTCGACGTTCCAGAGGTGAGGTGTGATTCGCCCCGAGAAGCCTGTGCGAAAATGGCCTCATTTTGCCTGCAGGGGAGAACCTCCTGGATATTCTCGAGTTGCGGCAGGTCTTCTCGAGTTATGACGGGGACCTCAGGGACCCGCTCTGGTGGCCTCAGGAAGGGCCAGTCCCCATGCGCGTTGCTAGGGGCCATCTCGGATTCCTCTCCCATCGATGCCGGTGCCTAAGACCTTGTGTGGAGTCGGGCCCGGAACCTGAGGATTCCTCTCCAGTGTTGACATGGATCTTGGGCGCCTCTCAGTCTCCCCAGGGGAATCAGGCCTCGTCTCGAGTGGAGGCAGGCACGTGCGCTTGCCTCCCGAGCTGCAGCAGTAGGGTCACGCTTCCTGTCACGTGGATCAAGGGATCTGTGGCTTTCCCTCGAGCTTTCCCTCGAGGCTTTCCCACGAGGCTTTCCCACAGGGCTGTGCCAAGTGCCACCTTGGTGTGAGTCGATCCTCGGCGTGAAAGACGAGCCGGTGAAGGGAAAAGAGGTTCCTCTGGAATGGACAGAGACATCTGGGGACTCTTGAATGGTGGCACGACCCTGGAGTCCTCTCGCCGTCCTGTTGAGAGGGCCTCCTCTTGAGTTGCGACGGGAACGCCGGGAATTCTTTCCCGAAGAAGCAGGGAAAGGATCCCTCACCTCGAGCAACGAGGCGGAAACGGGGCTCCTCTGGATGTGGGCGGGACCCTCGTGTTTCCTCTCGAGTGGAGACGGGTATGTCGGGGACACTTCTTGAGTTGCACCAAGGGTGTGAAGGACCCTTTCCACGTTCCAGAGTTGAGGTGTGATTAGCCCCGAGAAGCCTCTGCGGAAATGGGCCTCCGCTCGCCTGCAGGGGAGAACCTCTTGTATATTCTCGAGATGCGGCAGGTCTTCTCGAGTTACGACGGGGAACCGCAGGGACCCGCTCTGGTGGCCTCAGGAAGGGCCAGTCCCCATGCGAGTTGCTAGGGGCCATCTCGGGATTCCTCTTCCCTGGATACCGGGGCCTTAGTCCTTGTGTGGGGTCGGGGCCGGAACCTGAGGATTCCTCTCCAGTGTTGACATGGATTTTGACGTGCCTCTGAGTCTCCCCAGGGGAGTCAGGCCTCGTCTCGAGTGGGGGCATGCACGTGCGCTTTCCTCCCGAGCTGCAGCAGTAGGGTCACGCTTCCTGTCACGTGGATCACAGGATCTGTGGCTTTCCTCGAGGCTATCCCTCGAGGCTTTCCCACGAGGCTTTCCCACAGGGCTGTGCACGTGCCACCTTGGTGTGAGTCGATCCTCGGCGTGAAAGACGAGCCGGTGTAGGGAAAAGAGATTCCTCTGGAATGGACTGAGACATCTGGGGGACTCTTGGAATGGTGGCACGACCCTGGAGTTCCTCTCGCCGTTCCTGTTGAGAGGGCCTCCTCCTGAGATGCGACGGGAACGCAGGAATTCTTTCCCGATGAAGCAGGGAAAGGATCCCTCACCTCGAGCTACGAGGCTAGAAATGGGGCTCCTCTGGATGTGGCGGGACTCTCCTCTTTCCTCTCGAGTGGAGACGGGTATGTCGGGGAACTTCTTGAGTTGCACCAAGGGTGTGAAGGACCCTTTCGACGTTCCAGAGGTGAGGTGTGATTAGCCCGAGAAGCCTCTGCGGAATGGGCCTCATCTCGCCTGCAGGAGAACCTCCTGGATATTCTCGAGTACGACGGGGACCTCAGGGACCCGCTCTGGTGGCCTCAGGAAGGGCCAGTCCCCATGCGAGTTGCTAGGGGCCATCTCGGGATTCCTCTCCCATCGATGCCGGGTCCTAAGACCGTGTGTGAAGTCGGGGCCGAACCTGAGTATTCCTCTCCAGTGTTGACATGGATTTTTGTGTGCCTCTGAGTCTCCCAGGGGAGTCAGGCCTCGTCTCGCGGTGGGGGCATGCACGTGCGTTTTCCTACCAGCTGCAGATGTAGGGTCACGCTTCTGTCACGTGGATCAGGGGATCTGTGGCTTTCCCTCGAGGCTTTCCCTCGAGGCTTTCCCAAGAGGCTTCCACAGGGCTGTGCCAAGTGCCACCTTGGTGTGAGTCGATCCTCTGCGTGAAAGACGAGCATGTGAAGGGAAAAGAGTTTCCTCTGGAATGGACAGAGGCATCTGGGGGACTCTTGGAATGGTGGCACGACCTGGAGTTCCTCTCGCCGTTCTGTTGAGAGGGCCTCCTCTGAGATGTGGACGGGTACGCCGGGAGTTCTTTCCCGACGAAGCAGGGAAAGGATCCGTCCCTCGAGCTACGAGGCGGAAACGGGGCTCCTCTGGATGTGGGCGGGACCCTCGTGTTTCCTCTCGAGTGGAGACAGGTATGTCGGGGAACTTCTTGAGTTGCCCCAAGGGTGTGAAGGACCCTTTCGACGTTCCAGAGGTGAGGTGTGATTAGCCCCGAGAAGCCTCTGCGGAAATGGGCCTCATCTCGCCTGCAGGGAGAACCTCCTGGATATTCTCGAGTTGCGGCAGGTCTTCTCGAGTTACGACGGGGACCTCAGGGACCCGCATTGGTGGCCTCAGGAAGGGCCAGGCCCCATGCGAGTTGCTAGGGGCCATCTCGGGATTCCTCTCCGTCGATGCCGGGGCCTAAGACCTGTGTGGAGTCGGGGCCGGAACCTGAGGATTCCTCTCCAGTGTTGATATGGATTTTGGGGTGCCTCTGAGTCTCCCCAGGGGGTCAGGCCTCGTCTAGAGTGGGGGCATGCACGTGCGCTTCCCTCCCGAGCTGCAGCATTAGGGTCACGCTTCCTGTCACGTGGATCAAGGGATCTGTGGCTTTCCTCGAGGCTTTCCCTCGAGTCTTTCCCTCGAGGCTTTCCGACAGGGCTGTGCAAGTGCCACCTTGGTGTGAGTCGATCCTCGGCGGTAAAGACGAGCCGGGGACGGGAAAGAGGTTCCTCTGGAATGGACTGAGACATCTGGGGGTCTCTTTGAATGGTGGCACGACCCTGGAGTTCCTCTCGCCGTTCCTGTTGAGAGGGCCTCCTCTTGAGATGCGACGGGAACGCCGGGAATTCTTTCCCAACGAAGCAGGGAAAGGATCCCTCACTTCGAGCTATGAGACTGAAACGGGGCTCTCTGGATGTGGGCGGGACCCTGGTGTTTCCTCTCGAGTGGAGACGGGTATGTCGGGGAACTTCTTGAGTTGCACCAAGGGTGTGAAGGACCCTTTCAACGTTCCAGAGGTGAGGTGTGATTAGCCCCGAGAAGCTCTGCGGAAATGGGCCTCATCTCGCCTGCAGGGAGAACCTCCTCGATATTCTCGAGATGCGGCAGGTCTTCTCGAGTTACCACGGGGACCTCAGGGACCCGCTCTGGTGGCCTCAGAAGGGCCAGTCCCATGCGAGTTGTTAGGGCCATCTCGGGATTCCTCTCCCATCGATGCCGGGGCCTAAGACCTTGTGTGGAGTCGGGGCCAGAACCTGAGCATTCCTCTCCAGTGTTGACATGGATCTTGGGGTGCCTCTGAGTCTCCCCAGGGGAGTCCGGCTTCGTCTCGTGTCGGGGCATGCACGTGCGGTTTCCTCCCGAGCTGCAGCAGTAGGGTCACGCTTCCTGTCACGTGGATCAGGGGATCTGTGGCTTCCCTCGAGGCTTTCCTCGAGGCTTTCCACGAGGCTTTCCCACAGGGCTGTGCCAAGTGGCACTGGTGTGAGTCGATCCTCGGCGTGAAAGACGAGCCGGTGAAGGGAAAAGAGGTTCCTCTGGAATGGACAGAGACATCTGGGGGACTCTTGGAATGGTGGCACGACCCTGGAGTTCCTCTCGCCGTTCCTGTTGAGAGGGCCTCCTCTGGAGATGCGACGGGAACGCCGGGAATTCTTTCCCGACGAAGCAGGGAAAGGATCCCTCACCTCGAGCTACGAGGCGGAAACGGGGTTCCTCTGGATGTGGGCGGGACCCGCGTGTTTCCTCTCGAGTGGAGACAGGAATGTCGGGAACTTCTTGAGTTGCACCAAAGGTTCGAGTGGAGACAGGAATGTCGGGGAACTTCTTGAGTTGCACCAAAGGTGTGAAGGACCCTTTCGACGTTCCAGAGGTGAGGTGTGATTAGCCCCGAGAAGCCTCTGCGGAAATGGGCCTCATCTCGCCTGCAGGGGAGAACCTCCTGGATATTCTCGAGTTGCGGCAGGTCTTCTCGAGTTACGACGGGGACCTCAGGGACCCGCTCTGGTGGCCTCAGGAAGGGCCAGTCCCCATGCGAGTTGCTAGGGGCCATCTCGGGATTCCTCTCCCGTCGATGCCGGGGCCTAAGACCTTGTGTGGAGTCGGGACCGGAACCTGAGCATTCCTCTCCAGTGTTGACATGGATTTTGGAGTTCCTCTGAGTCTCCGCAGGGGAGTCAGGCCTCGTCTCGAGTGGGCCCATGCATGTGTGTTCCCTCCCGAGCTGCAGCAGTAGGGTCACGCTTCCTGTCACGTGGATCAAGGGATCTGTGGCTTTCCCTCGAGGCTTTCCCTCGAGGCTTTCCCACGAGGCTTTCCCACAGGGCTGTGCCAAGTGCCACCTTGTTGTGAGTCGATCCTCGGCGTGAAAGACGAGCCGGTGAAGGGAAAAGAGGTTCCTCTGGAATGGACAGAGACATCTGGGGGACTCTTGGAATGGTGGCACGACCCTGGAGTTCCTCTCGCCGTTCCTGTTGAGAGGGCCTCCTCTTGAGATGCGACGGGAACGCCGGGAATTCTTTCCCGACGAAGCAGGGAAAGGATCCCTCACCTCGAGCTACGAGGTGGAAACGGGGCTCCTCTGGATGTGGGCGGGACCCGCGTGTTTCCTCTTGAGTGGAGACAGGAATGTCGGGGAACTTCTTGAGTTGCACCAAAGGTGTGTAGGACCCTTTCGACGTTCCAGAGATGAGGTGTGATTAGCCCCGAGAAGCCTCTGCGGAAATGGGCCTCATCTCGCTTGCAGGGGAGAACCTCCTGGATATTCTCGAGTTGCGGCAGGTCTTCTCGAGTTACGACGGGGACCTCAGGGACCCGCTCTGGTGGCCTCAGGAAGGGCCAGTCCCCATGCGAGTTGCTAGGGGCCATCTCGGGATTCCTCTCCCATCGATGCCGGGTCCTAAGACCGTGTGTGGAGTCGGGGCCGGAACCTGAGTATTCCTCTCCAGTGTTGACATGGATTTTTGTGTGCCTCTGAGTCTCCCCAGGGGAGTCAGGCCTCGTCTCGCGTGGGGGCATGCACGTGCGTTTTCCTACCAGCTGCAGAAGTAGGGTCACGCTTCCTGTCACGTGGATCAGTGGATCTGTGGCTTTCCCTCGAGGCTGTCCCTCGAGGCTTTCCCAAGAGGCTTTCCACAGGGCTGTGCCAAGTGCCACCTTGGTGTGAGTCGATCCTCTGCGTGAAAGACGAGCATGTGAAGGGAAAAGAGTTTCCTCTGGAATGGACAGAGACATCTGGGGGACTCTTGGAATGGTGGCACGACCCTGGAGTTCCTCTCGCCGTTCCTGTTGAGAGGGCCTCCTCTTGAGATGTGACGGGTACGCCGGGAGTTCTTTCCCGACGAAGCAGGGAAAGGATCCGTCCCCTCGAGCTACGAGGCGGAAACGGGGCTCCTCTGGATGTGGGCGGGACCCTGGTGTTTCCTCTCGAGTGGAGACGGGTATGTCGGGGAACTTCTTGAGTTGCACCAAGGGTGTGAAGGACCCTTTCGACGTTCCAGAGGTGAGGTGTGATTAGCCCCGAGAAGCCTCTGCGGAAATGGGCCTCATCTCGCCTGCAGGGGAGAACCTCCTCGATATTCTCGAGATGCGGCAGGTCTTCTCGAGTTACCACGGGGACCTCAGGGACCCGCTCTGGTGGCCTCAGGAAGGGCCAGTCCCCATGCGAGTTGTTAGGGGCCATCTCGGGATTCCTCTCCCATCGATGCCGGGGCCTAAGACCTTGTGTGGAGTCGGGGCCAGAACCTGAGCATTCCTCTCCAGTGTTGACATGGATCTTGGGGTGCCTCTGAGTCTCCCCAGGGGAGTCCGGCTTCGTCTCGTGTCGGGGCATGCACGTGCGGTTTCCTCCCGAGCTGCAGCAGTAGGGTCACGCTTCCTGTCACGTGGATCAAGGGATCTGTGGCTTTCCCTCGAGGCTTTCCCTCGAGGCTTTCCCACGAGGCTTTCCCACAGGGCTGTGCCAAGTGCCACCTTGGTGTGAGTCGATCCTCGGCGTGAAAGACGAGCCGGTGAAGGGAAAAGAGGTTCCTCTGGAATGGACTGAGACATCTGGGGGACTCTTGGAATGGTGGCACGACCCTGGAGTTCCTCTCGCCGTTCCTGTTGAGAGGGCCTCCTCTTGAGATGCGACGGGAACGCCGGGAATTCTTTCCCGACGAAGCAGGGAAAGGATCCCTCACCTCGAGCTACGAGGCGGAAACGGGGTTCCTCTGGATGTGGGCGGGACCCGCGTGTTTCCTCTCGAGTGGAGACAGGAATGTCGGGGAACTTCTTGAGTTGCACCAAAGGTGTGAAGGACCCTTTCGACGTTCCAGAGGTGAGGTGTGATTAGCCCCGAGAAGCCTCTGCGGAAATGGGCCTCATCTCGCCTGCAGGGGAGAACCTCCTGGATATTCTCGAGTTGCGGCAGGTCTTCTCGAGTTACGACGGGGACCTCAGGGACCCGCTCTGGTGGCCTCAGGAAGGGCCAGTCCCCATGCGAGTTGCTAGGGGCCATCTCGGGATTCCTCTCCGTCGATGCCGGGGCCTAAGACCTTGTGTGGAGTCGGGGCCGGAACCTGAGCATTCCTCTCCAGTGTTGACATGGATTTTGGAGTTCCTCTGAGTCTCCCCAGGGGAGTCAGGCCTCGTCTCGAGTGGGCCCATGCATGTGTGTTCCCTCCCGAGCTGCAGCAGTAGGGTCACGCTTCCTGTCACGTGGATCAAGGGATCTGTGGCTTTCCCTCGAGGCTTTCCCTCGAGGCTTTCCCACGAGGCTTTCCCAGAGGCTGTGCCAAGTGCCACCTTGTTGTGAGTCGATCCTCGGCGTGAAAGACGAGCCGGTGAAGGGAAAAGAGTTTCCTCTGGAATGGACTGAGACATCTGGGGGACTCTTGGAATGGTGGCACGACCCTGGAGTTCCTCTCGCCGTTCCTGTTGAGAGGGCCTCCTCTTGAGATGCGACGGGAACGCCGGGAATTCTTTCCCGACGAAGCAGGGAAAGGATCCCTCACCTCGAGCTACGAGGCGGAAACGGGGCTCCTCTGGATGTGGGCGGGACCCGCGTGTTTCCTCTCGAGTGGAGACAGGAATGTCGGGGAACTTCTTGAGTTGCACCAAAGGTGTGTAGGACCCTTTCGACGTTCCAGAGATGAGGTGTGATTAGCCCCGAGAAGCCTCTGCGGAAATGGGCCTCATCTCGCCTGAAGGGGAGAACCTCCTGGATATTCTCGAGTTGCGGCAGGTCTTCTCGAGTTTACGACGGGGGACCTCAGGGACCCGCTCTGGTGGCCTCAGGAAGGGCCAGTCCCCATGCGAGTTGCTAGGGGCCATCTCGGGATTCCTCTCCCATCGATGCCGGGTCCTAAGACCGTGTGTGGAGTCGGGGCCGGAACCTGAGTATTCCTCTCCAGTGTTGACATGGATTTTTGTGTGCCTCTGAGTCTCCCCAGGGGAGTCAGGCCTCGTCTCGCGTGGGGGCATGCACGTGCGTTTTCCTACCAGCTGCAGATGTAGGGTCACGCTTCCTGTCACGTGGATCAGGGGATCTGTGGCTTTCCCTTGAGGCTTTCCCTCGAGGCTTTCCCAGAGGCTTTCCACAGGGCTGTGCCAAGTGCCACCTTGGTGTGAGTCGATCCTCTGCGTGAAAGACGAGCATGTGAAGGGAAAAGAGTTTCCTCTGGAATGGACAGAGACATCTGGGGGACTCTTGGAATGGTGGCACGACCCTGGAGTTCCTCTCGCCGTTCCTGTTGAGAGGGCCTCCTCTTGAGATGTGACGGGTACGCCGGGAGTTCTTCCCGACGAAGCAGGGAAAGGATCCGTCCCCTCGAGCTACGAGGCGGAAACGGGGCTCCTCTGGATGTGGGCGGGACCCTCGTGTTTCCTCTCGAGTGGAGACAGGTATGTCGGGGAACTTCTTGAGTTGCCCCAAGGGTGTGAAGGACCCTTTCGACGTTCCAGAGGTGAGGTGTGATTAGCCCCGAGAAGCCTCTGCGGAAATGGGCCTCATCTCGCCTGCAGGGAGAACCTCCTGGTTATTCTCGAGTTGCGGCAGGTCTTCTCGAGTTACGACGGGGACCTCAGGGACCCGCATTGGTGGCCTCAGGAAGGGCCAGGCCCCATGCGAGTTGCTAGGGGCCATCTCGGGATTCCTCTCCCGTCGATGCCGGGGCCTAAGACCTTGTGTGGAGACGCGGCCGGAACCTGAGGATTCCTCTCCAGTGTTGATATGGATTTTGGGGTGCCTCTGAGTCTCCCCAGGGGTCAGGCCTCGTCTCGAGTGGGGGCATGCACGTGCGCTTCCCTCCCGAGCTGCAGCATTAGGGTCACGCTTCCTGTCACGTGGATCAAGGGATCTGTGGCTTTCCCTCGAGGCTTTCCCTCGAGTCTTTCCCTCGAGGCTTTCCGACAGGGCTGTGCCAAGTGCCACCTTGGTGTGAGTCGATCCTCGGCGTGAAGACGAGCCGGTGACGGGAAAAGAGGTTCCTCTGGAATGGACTGAGACATCTGGGGGTCTCTTTGAATGGTGGCACGACCCTGGAGTTCCTCTCGCCGTTCCTGTTGAGAGGGCCTCCTCTTGAGATGCGACGGGAACGCCGGGAATTCTTTCCCAACGAAGCAGGGAAAGGATCCCTCACTTCGAGCTATGAGACTGAAACGGGGCTCCTCTGGATGTGGGCGGGACCCTGGTGTTTCCTCTCGAGTGGAGACGGGTATGTCGGGGAACTTCTTGAGTTGCACCAAAGGTGTGAAGGACCCTTTCGACGTTCCAGAGGTGAGGTGTGATTAGCCCCGAGAAGCCTCTGCGGAAAAGGGCCTCATCTCGCCTGCAGGGGAGAACCTCCTCGATATTCTCGAGTTGCGGCAGGTCTTCTCGAGTTACGACGGGGACCTCAGGGACCCGCTCTGTTGGCCTCAGGAAGGGCCAGTCCCCATGCGAGTTGCTAGGGGCCATCTCGGGATTCCTCTCCCGTCGATGCCGGGGCCTAAGACCTTGTGTGGAGTCGGGGCCGGAACCTGAGCATTCCTCTCCAGTGTTGACATGGATTTTGGAGTTCCTCTGAGTCTCCCCAGGGGAGTGAGGCCTCGTCTCGAGTGGGCCCATGCATGTGTGTTCCCTCCCGAGCTGCAGCAGTAGGGTCACGCTTCCTGTCACGTGGATCAAGGGATCTGTGGCTTTCCCTCGAGGCTTTCCCTCGAGGCTTTCCCACGAGGCTTTCCCACAGGGCTGTGCCAAGTGCCACCTTGTTGTGAGTCGATCCTCGGCGTGAAAGACGAGCCGGTGAAGGGAAAAGAGGTTCCTCTGGAATGGACAGAGACATCTGGGGGACTCTTGGAGTGGTGGCACGACCCTGGAGTTCCTCTCGCCGTTCCTGTTGAGAGGGCCTCCTCTTGAGATGTGACGGGTACGCCGGGAGTTCTTTCCCGACGAAGCAGGGAAAGGATCCGTCCCCTCAAGCTACGAGGCGGAAACGGGGCTCCTCTGGATGTGGGCGGGACCCTCGTGTTTCCTCTCGAGTGGAGACAGGTATGTCGGGGAACTTCTTGAGTTGCCCCAAGGGTGTGAAGGACCCTTTCGACGTTCCAGAGGTGAGGTGTGATTAGCCCCGAGAAGCCTCTGCGGAAATGGGCCTCATCTCGCCTGCAGGGAGAACCTCCTGGATATTCTCGAGTTGCGGCAGGTCTTCTCGAGTTACGACGGGGACCTCAGGGACCCGCATTGGTGGCCTCAGGAAGGGCCAGGCCCCATGCGAGTTGCTAGGGGCCATCTCGGGATTCCTCTCCCGTCGATGCCGGGGCCTCAGACCTTGTGTGGAGTCGGGGCCAGAACCTGAGCATTCCTCTCCAGTGTTGACATGGATCTTGGGGTGCCTCTGAGTCTCCCCAGGGGAGTCCGGCTTCGTCTCGTGTCGGGGCATGCACGTGCGGTTTCCTCCCGAGCTGCAGCAGTAGGGTCACGCTTCCTGTCACGTGGATCAAGGGATCTGTGGCTTTCCCTCGAGGCTTTCCCTCGAGTCTTTCCCTCGAGGCTTTCCGACAGGGCTGTGCCAAGTGCCACCTTGGTGTGAGTCGATCCTCGGCGTGAAGACGAGCCGGTGACGGGAAAAGAGGTTCCTCTGGAATGGACTGAGACATCTGGGGGTCTCTTTGAATGGTGGCACGACCCTGGAGTTCCTCTCGCCGTTCCTGTTGAGAGGGCCTCCTCTTGAGATGCGACGGGAACGCCGGGAATTCTTTCCCAACGAAGCAGGGAAAGGATCCCTCACTTCGAGCTATGAGACTGAAACGGGGCTCCTCTGGATGTGGGCGGGACCCTGGTGTTTCCTCTCGAGTGGAGACGGGTATGTCGGGGAACTTCTTGAGTTGCACCAAGGGTGTGAAGGACCCTTTCGACGTTCCAGAGGTGAGGTGTGATTAGCCCCGAGAAGCCTCTGCGGAAATGGGCCTCAACTCGCCTGCAGGGGAGAACCTCCTCGATATTCTCGAGATGCGGCAGGTCTTCTCGAGTTACCACGGGGACCTCAGGGACCCGCTCTGGTGGCCTCAGGAAGGGCCAGTCCCCATGCGAGTTGTTAGGGGCCATCTCGGGATTCCTCTCCCATCGATGCCGGGGCCTAAGACCTTGTGTGGAGTCGGGGCCAGAACCTGAGCATTCCTCTCCAGTGTTGACATGGATCTTGGGGTGCCTCTGAGTCTCCCCAGGGGAGTCCGGCTTCGTCTCGTGTCGGGGCATGCACGTGCGGTTTCCTCCCGAGCTGCAGCAGTAGGGTCACGCTTCCTGTCACGTGGATCAAGGGATCTGTGGCTTTCCCTCGAGGCTTTCCCTCGAGGCTTTCCCACGAGGCTTTCCCACAGGGCTGTGCCAAGTGCCACCTTGGTGTGAGTCGATCCTCGGCGTGAAAGACGAGCCGGTGAAGGGAAAAGAGGTTCCTCTGGAATGGACAGAGACATCTGGGGGACTCTTGGAATGGTGGCACGACCCTGGAGTTCCTCTCGCCGTTCCTGTTGAGAGGGCCTCCTCTTGAGATGCGACGGGAACGCCGGGAATTCTTTCCCGACGAAGCAGGGAAAGGATCCCTCACCTCGAGCTACGAGGCGGAAACGGGGTTCCTCTGGATGTGGGCGGGACCCGCGTGTTTCCTCTCGAGTGGAGACAGGAATGTCGGGGAACTTCTTGAGTTGCACCAAAGGTGTGAAGGACCCTTTCGACGTTCCAGAGGTGAGGTGTGATTAGCCCCGAGAAGCCTCTGCGGAAATGGGCCTCATCTCGCCTGCAGGGGAGAACCTCCTGGATATTCTCGAGTTGCGGCAGGTCTTCTTGAGTTACGACGGGGACCTCAGGGACCCGCTCTGTTGGCCTCAGGAAGGGCCAGTCCCCATGCGAGTTGCTAGGGGCCATCTCGGGATTCCTCTCCCGTCGATGCCGGGGCCTAAGACCTTGTGTGGAGTCGGGGCCGGTACCTGAGCATTCCTCTCCAGTGTTGACATGGATTTTGGAGTTCCTCTGAGTCTCCCCAGGGGAGTCAGGCCTTGTCTCGAGTGGGCCCATGCATGTGTGTTCCCTCCCGAGCTGCAGAAGTAGGGTCACGCTTCCTGTCACGTGGATCAAGGGATCTGTGGCTTTCCCTCGAGGCTTTCCCTCGAGGCTTTCCCACGAGGCTTTCCCACAGGGCTGTGCCAAGTGCCACCTTGGTGTGAGTCGATCCTCGGCGTGAAAGACGAGCCGGTGAAGGGAAAAGAGGTTCCTCTGGAATGGACTGAGACATCTGGGGGACTCTTGGAATGGTGGCACGACCCTGGAGTTCCTCTCGCCGTTCCTGTTGAGAGGGCCTCCTCTTGAGATGCGACGGGAACGCCGGGAATTCTTTCCCGACGAAGCAGGGAAAGGATCCCTCACCTCGAGCTACGAGGCGGAAACGGGGTTCCTCTGGATGTGGGCGGGACCCGCGTGTTTCCTCTCGAGTGGAGACAGGAATGTCGGGGAACTTCTTGAGTTGCACCAAAGGTGTGAAGGACCCTTTCGACGTTCCAGAGGTGAGGTGTGATTAGCCCCGAGAAGCCTCTGCGGAAATGGGCCTCATCTCGCCTGCAGGGGAGAACCTCCTGGATATTCTCGAGTTGCGGCAGGTCTTCTCGAGTTACGACGGGGACCTCAGGGACCCGCTCTGGTGGCCTCAGGAAGGGCCAGTCCCCATGCGAGTTGCTAGGGGCCATCTCGGGATTCCTCTCCCGTCGATGCCGGGGCCTAAGACCTTGTGTGGAGTCGGGGCCGGAACCTGAGCATTCCTCTCCAGTGTTGACATGGAATTTGGAGTTCCTCTGAGTCTCCCCAGGGGAGTCAGGCCTCGTCTCGAGTGGGCCCATGCATGTGTGTTCCCTCCAGAGCTGCAGCAGTAGGGTCACGCTTCCTGTCACGTGGATCAAGGGATCTGTGGCTTTCCCTCGAGGCTTTCCCTCGAAGCTTTCCCACGAGCCTTTCCCACAGGGCTGTGCCAAGTGCCACCTTGGTGTGAGTCGATCCTCGGCGTGAAAGACGAGCCGGTGAAGGGAAAAGAGGTTCCTCTGGAATGGACTGAGACATCTGGGGGACTCTTGGAATGGTGGCACGACCCTGGAGTTCCTCTCGCCGTTCCTGTTGAGAGGGCCTCCTCTTGAGATGCGACGGGAACGCCGGGAATTCTTTCCCGACGAAGCAGGGAAAGGATCCCTCACCTCGAGCTACGAGGCGGAAACGGGGCTCCTCTGGATGTGGGCGGGACCCGCGTGTTTCCTCTCGAGTGGAGACAGGAATGTCGGGGAACTTCTTGAGTTGCACCAAAGGTGTGTAGGTCCCTTTCGACGTTCCAGAGGTGAGGTGTGATTAGCCCCGAGAAGCCTCTGCGGAAATGGGCCTCATCTCGCCTGCAGGGGAGAACCTCCTGGATATTCTCGAGTTGCGGCAGGTCTTCTCGAGTTACGACGGGGACCTCAGGGACCCGCTCTGGTGGCCTCAGGAAGGGCCAGTCCCCATGCGAGTTGCTAGGGGCCATCTCGGGATTCCTCTCCCATCGATGCCGGTCCTAAGACCGTGTGTGGAGTCGGGGCCGGAACCTGAGTATTCCTCTCCAGTGTTGACATGGATTTTTGTGTGCCTCTGAGTCTCCCCAGGGGAGTCAGGCCTCGTCTCGCGTGGGGGCATGCACGTGCGTTTTCCTACCAGCTGCAGAAGTAGGGTCACGCTTCCTGTCACGTGGATCAGGGGATCTGTGGCTTTCCCTCGAGGCTTTCCCTCGAGGCTTTCCCAAGAGGCTTTCCCACAGGGCTGTGCCAAGTGCCACCTTGGTGTGAGTCGATCCTCTGCGTGAAAGACGAGCATGTGAAGGGAAATCAGTTTCCTCTGGAATGGACAGAGACATCTGGGGGACTCTTGGAATGGTGGCACGACCCTGGAGTTCCTCTCGCCGTTCTTGTTGAGAGGGCCTCCTCTTGAGATGTGACGGGTACGTCGGGAGTTCTTTCCCGACGAAGCAGGGAAAGGATCGGTCCCCTCGAGCTACGAGGCGGAAACGGGGCTCCTCTGGATGTGGGCGGGACCCTCGTGTTTCCTCTCGAGTGGAGACAGGTATGTCGGGGAACTTCTTGAGTTGCCACAAGGGTGTGAAGGACCCTTTCGAAGTTCCAGAGGTGAGGTGTGATTAGCCCCGAGAAGCCTCTGCGGAAATGGGCCTCATCTCGCCTGCAGGGAGAACCTCCTGGATATTCTCGAGTTGCGGCAGGTCTTCTTGAGTTACGACGGGGACCTCAGGGACCCGCATTGGTGGCCTCAGGAAGGGCCAGGCCCCATGCGAGTTGCTAGGGGCCATCTCGGGATTCCTCTCCCGTCGATGCCGGGGCCTAAAACCTTGTGTGGAGTCGGTGCCGGAACCTGAGGATTCCTCTCCAGTGTTGATATGGATTTTGGGGTGCCTCTGAGTCTCCCCAGGGGGTCAGGCCTCGTCTCGAGTGGGGGCATGCACGTGCGGTTCCCTCCCGAGCTGCAGCATTAGGGTCACGCTTCCTGTCACGTGGATCAAGCGATCTGTGGCTTTCCCTCGAGGCTTTCCCTCGAGTCTTTCCCTCGAGGCTTTCTGACAGGGCTGTGCCAAGTGCCACCTTGGTGTGAGTCGATCCTCGGCGTGAAGACGAGCCGGTGACGGGAAAAGAGGTTCCTCTGGAATGGACTGAGACATCTGGGGGTCTCTTTGAATGGTGGCACGACCCTGGAGTTCCTCTCGCCGTTCCTGTTGAGAGGGCCTCCTCTTGAGATGAGACGGGAACGCCGGGAATTCTTTCCCAACGAAGCAGGGAAAGGATCCCTCACTTCGAGCTATGAGACTGAAACGGGGCTCCTCTGGATGTGGGCGGGACCCTGGTGTTTCCTCTCGAGTGGAGACGGGTATGTCGGGGAACTTCTTGAGTTGCACCAAGGGTGTGAAGGACCCTTTCGACGTTCCAGAGGTGAGGTGTGATTAGCCCCGAGAAGCCTCTGCGGAAATGGGCCTCATCTCGCCTGCAGGGGAGAACCTCCCCGATATTCTCGAGATGCGGCAGGTCTTCTCGAGTTACCACGGGGACCTCAGGGACCCGCTCTGGTGGCCTCAGGAAGGGCCAGTCCCCATGCGAGTTGTTAGGGGCCATCTCGGGATTCCTCTCCCATCGATGCCGGGGCCTAAGACCTTGTGTGGAGTCGGGGCCAGAACCTGAGCATTCCTCTCCAGTGTTGACATGGATCTTGGGGTGCCTCTGAGTCTCCCCAGGGGAGTCCGGCTTCGTCTCGTGTCGGGGCATGCACGTGCGGTTTCCTCCCGAGCTGCAGCAGTAGGGTCACGCTTCCTGTCACGTGGATCAAGGGATCTGTGGCTTTCCCTCGAGGCTTTCCCTCGAGGCTTTCCCACGAGGCTTTCCCACAGGGCTGTGCCAAGTGCCACCTTGGTGTGAGTCGATCCTCGGCGTGAAAGACGAGCCGGTGAAGGGAAAAGAGGTTCCTCTGGAATGGACTGAGACATCTGGGGGACTCTTGGAATGGTGGCACGACCCTGGAGTTCCTCTCGCCGTTCCTGTTGAGAGGGCCTCCTCTTGAGATGCGACGGGAACGCCGGGAATTCTTTCCCGACGAAGCAGGGAAAGGATCCCTCACCTCGAGCTACGAGGCGGAAACGGGGCTCCTCTGGATGTGGGCGGGACCCGCGTGTTTCCTCTCGAGTGGAGACAGGAATGTCGGGGAACTTCTTGAGTTGCACCAAAGGTGTGTAGGTCCCTTTCGACGTTCCAGAGGTGAGGTGTGATTAGCCCCGAGAAGCCTCTGCGGAAATGGGCCTCATCTCGCCTGCAGGGGAGAACCTCCTGGATATTCTCGAGTTGCGGCAGGTCTTCTCGAGTTACGACGGGGACCTCAGGGACCCGCTCTGGTGGCCTCAGGAAGGGCCAGTCCCCATGCGAGTTGCTAGGGGCCATCTCGGGATTCCTCTCCCATCGATGCCGGGTCCTAAGACCGTGTGTGGAGTCGGGGACGGAACCTGAGTATTCCTCTCCAGTGTTGACATGGATTTTTGTGTGCCTCTGAGTCTCCCCAGGGGAGTCAGGCCTCGTCTCGCGTGGGGGCATGCACGTGCGTTTTCCTACCAGCTGCAGAAGTAGGGTCACGCTTCCTGTCACGTGGATCAGGGGATCTGTGGCTTTCCCTCGAGGCTTTCCCTCGAGGCTTTCCCAAGAGGCTTTCCCACAGGGCTGTGCCAAGTGCCACCTTGGTGTGAGTCGATCCTCTGCGTGAAAGACGAGCATGTGAAGGGAAATGAGTTTCCTCTGGAATGGACAGAGACATCTGGGGGACTCTTGGAATGGTGGCACGACCCTGGAGTTCCTCTCGCCCTTCTTGTTGAGAGGGCCTCCTCTTGAGATGTGACGGGTACGCCGGGAGTTCTTTCCCGACGAAGCAGGGAAAGGATCGGTCCCCTCGAGCTACGAGGCGGAAACGGGGCTCCTCTGGATGTGGGCGGGACCCTCGTGTTTCCTCTCGAGTGGAGACAGGTATGTCTGGGAACTTCTTGAGTTGCCACAAGGGTGTGAAGGACCCTTTCGACGTTCCAGAGGTGAGGTGTGATTAGCCCCGAGAAGCCTCTGCGGAAATGGGCCTCATCTCGCCTGCAGGGAGAACCTCCTGGATATTCTCGAGTTGCGGCAGGTCTTCTTGAGTTACGACGGGGACCTCAGGGACCCGCATTGGTGGCCTCAGGAAGGGCCAGGCCCCATGCGAGTTGCTAGGGGCCATCTCGGGATTCCTCTCCCGTCGATGCCGGGGCCTAAGACATTGTGTGGAGTCGGTGCCGGAACCTGAGGATTCCTCTCCAGTGTTGATATGGATTTTGGAGTGCCTCTGAGTCTCCCCAGGGGGTCAGGCCTCGTCTCGAGTGGGGGCATGCACGTGCGCTTCCCTCCCGAGCTGCAGCATTAGGGTCACGCTTCCTGTCACGTGGATCAAGCGATCTGTGGCTTTCCCTCGAGGCTTTCCCTCGAGTCTTTCCCTCGAGGCTTTCTGACAGGGCTGTGCCAAGTGCCACCTTGGTGTGAGTCGATCCTCGGCGTGAAGACGAGCCGGTGACGGGAAAAGAGGTTCCTCTGGAATGGACTGAGACATCTGGGGGTCTCTTTGAATGGTGGCACGACCCTGGAGTTCCTCTCGCCGTTCCTGTTGAGAGGGCCTCCTCTTGAGATGAGACGGGAACGCCGGGAATTCTTTCCCAACGAAGCAGGGAAAGGATCCCTCACTTCGAGCTATGAGACTGAAACGGGGCTCCTCTGGATGTGGGCGGGACCCTGGTGTTTCCTCTCGAGTGGAGACGGGTATGTCGGGGAACTTCTTGAGTTGCACCAAGGGTGTGAAGGACCCTTTCGACGTTCCAGAGGTGAGGTGTGATTAGCCCCGAGAAGCCTCTGTGGAAATGGGCCTCATCTCGCCTGCAGGGGAGAACCTCCCCGATATTCTCGAGATGCGGCAGGTCTTCTCGAGTTACCACGGGGACCTCAGAGACCCGCTCTGGTGACCTCAGGAAGGGCCAGTCCCCATGCGAGTTGTTAGGGGCCATCTCGGGATTCCTCTCCCATCGATGCCGGGGCCTAAGACCTTGTGTGGAGTCGGGGCCAGAACCTGAGCATTCCTCTCCAGTGTTGACATGGATCTTGGGGTGCCTCTGAGTCTCCCCAGGGGAGTCTGGCTTCGTCTCGTGTCGGGGCATGCACGTGCGGTTTCCTCCCGAGCTGCAGCAGTAGGGTCACGCTTCCTGTCACGTGGATCAAGGGATCTGTGGCTTTCCCTCGAGGCTTTCCCTCGAGGCTTTCCCACGAGGCTTTCCCACAGGGCTGTGCCAAGTGCCACCTTGGTGTGAGTCGATCGTCGGCGTGAAAGACGAGCCGGTGAAGGGAAAAGAGGTTCCTCTGGAATGGACTGAGACATCTGGGGGACTCTTGGAATGGTGGCACGACCCTGGAGTTCCTCTCGCCGTTCCTGTTGAGAGGGCCTCCTCTTGAGATGCGACGGGAACGCCGGGAATTCTTTCCCGACGAAGCAGGGAAAGGATCCCTCACCTCGAGCTACGAGGCGGAAACGGGGCTCCTCTGGATGTGGGCGGGACCCGCGTGTTTCCTCTCGAGTGGAGACAGGAATGTCGGGGAACTTCTTGAGTTGCACCAAAGGTGTGTAGGTCCCTTTCGACGTTCCAGAGGTGAGGTGTGATTAGCCCCGAGAAGCCTCTGCGGAAATGGGCCTCATCTCGCCTGCAGGGGAGAACCTCCTGGATATTCTCGAGTTGCGGCAGGTCTTCTCGAGTTACGACGGGGACCTCAGGGACCCGCTCTGGTGGCCTCAGGAAGGGCCAGTCCCCATGCGAGTTGCTAGGGGCCATCTCGGGATTCCTCTCCCATCGATGCCGGGTCCTAAGACCGTGTGTGGAGTCGGGGACGGAACCTGAGTATTCCTCTCCAGTGTTGACATGGATTTTTGTGTGCCTCTGAGTCTCCCCAGGGGAGTCAGGCCTCGTCTCGCGTGGGGGCATGCACGTGCGTTTTCCTACCAGCTGCAGAAGTAGGGTCACGCTTCCTGTCACGTGGATCAGGGGATCTGTGGCTTTCCCTCGAGGCTTTCCCTCGAGGCTTTCCCAAGAGGCTTTCCCACAGGGCTGTGCCAAGTGCCACCTTGGTGTGAGTCGATCCTCTGCGTGAAAGACGAGCATGTGAAGGGAAATGAGTTTCCTCTGGAATGGACAGAGACATCTGGGGGACTCTTGGAATGGTGGCACGACCCTGGAGTTCCTCTCGCCCTTCTTGTTGAGAGGGCCTCCTCTTGAGATGTGACGGGTACGCCGGGAGTTCTTTCCCGACGAAGCAGGGAAAGGATCGGTCCCCTCGAGCTACGAGGCGGAAACGGGGCTCCTCTGGATGTGGGCGGGACCCTCGTGTTTCCTCTCGAGTGGAGACAGGTATGTCTGGGAACTTCTTGAGTTGCCACAAGGGTGTGAAGGACCCTTTCGACGTTCCAGAGGTGAGGTGTGATTAGACCCGAGAAGCCTCTGCGGAAATGGGCCTCATCTCGCCTGCAGGGAGAACCTCCTGGATATTCTCGAGTTGCGGCAGGTCTTCTTGAGTTACGACGGGGACCTCAGGGACCCGCATTGGTGGCCTCAGGAAGGGCCAGGCCCCATGCGAGTTGCTAGGGGCCATCTCGGGATTCCTCTCCCGTCGATGCCGGGGCCTAAGACCTTGTGTGGAGTCGGTGCCGGAACCTGAGGATTCCTCTCCAGTGTTGATATGGATTTTGGGGTGCCTCTGAGTCTCCCCAGGGGGTCAGGCCTCGTCTCGAGTGGGGGCATGCACGTGCGCTTCCCTCCCGAGCTGCAGCATTAGGGTCACGCTTCCTGTCACGTGGATCAAGCGATCTGTGGCTTTCCCTCGAGGCTTTCCCTCGAGTCTTTCCCTCGAGGCTTTCTGACAGGGCTGTGCCAAGTGCCACCTTGGTGTGAGTCGATCCTCGGCGTGAAGACGAGCCGGTGACGGGAAAAGAGGTTCCTCTGGAATGGACTGAGACATCTGGGGGTCTCTTTGAATGGTGGCACGACCCTGGAGTTCCTCTCGCCGTTCCTGTTGAGAGGGCCTCCTCTTGAGATGAGACGGGAACGCCGGGAATTCTTTCCCAACGAAGCAGGGAAAGGATCCCTCACTTTGAGCTATGAGACTGAAACGGGGCTCCTCTGGATGTGGGCGGGACCCTGGTGTTTCCTCTCGAGTGGAGACGGGTATGTCGGGGAACTTCTTGAGTTGCACCAAGGGTGTGAAGGACCCTTTCGACGTTCCAGAGGTGAGGTGTGATTAGCCCCGAGAAGCCTCTGCGGAAATGGGCCTCATCTCGCCTGCAGGGGAGAACCTCCTCGATATTCTCGAGATGCGGCAGGTCTTCTCGAGTTACCACGGGGACCTCAGGGACCCGCTCTGGTGGCCTCAGGAAGGGCCAGTCCCAATGCGAGTTGTTAGGGGCCATCTCGGGATTCCTCTCCCATCGATGCCGGGGCCTAAGACCTTGTGTGGAGTCGGGGCCAGAACCTGAGCATTCCTCTCCAGTGTTGACATGGATCTTGGGGTGCCTCTGAGTCTCCCCAGGGGAGTCCGGCTTCGTCTCGTGTCGGGGCATGCACGTGCGGTTTCCTCCCGAGCTGCAGCAGTAGGGTCACACTTCCTGTCACGTGGATCAAGGGATCTGTGGCTTTCCCTCGAGGTTTTCCCTCGAGGCTTTCCCACGAGGCTTTCCCACAGGGCTGTGCCAAGTGCCACCTTGGTGTGAGTCGATCCTCGGCGTGAAAGACGAGCCGGTGAAGGGAAAAGAGGTTCCTCTGGAATGGACTGAGACATCTGGGGGACTCTTGGAATGGTGGCACGACCCTGGAGTTCCTCTCGCCGTTCCTGTTGAGAGGGCCTCCTCTTGAGATGCGACGGGAACGCCGGGAATTCTTTCCCGACGAAGCAGGGAAAGGATCCCTCACCTCGAGCTACGAGGCGGAAACGGGGTTCCTCTGGATGTGGGCGGGACCCGCGTGTTTCCTCTCGAGTGGAGACAGGAATGTCGGGGAACTTCTTGAGTTGCACCAAAGGTGTGAAGGACCCTTTCGACGTTCCAGAGGTGAGGTGTGATTAGCCCCGAGAAGCCTCTGCGGAAATGGGCCTCATCTCGCCTGCAGGGGAGAACCTCCTGGATATTCTCGAGTTGCGGCAGGTCTTCTCGAGTTACGACGGGGACCTCAGGGACCCGCTCTGGTGGCCTCAGGAAGGGCCAGTCCCCATGCGAGTTGCTAGGGGCCATCTCGGGATTCCTCTCCCGTCGATGCCGGGGCCTAAGACCTTGTGTGGAGTCGGGGCCGGAACCTGAGCATTCCTCTCCAGTGTTGACATGGATTTTGGAGTTCCTCTGAGTCTCCCCAGGGGAGTCAGGCCTCGTCTCGAGTGGGCCCATGCATGTGTGTTCCCTCCCGAGCTGCAGCAGTAGGGTCACGCTTCCTGTCACGTGGATCAAGGGATCTGTGGCTTTCCCTCGAGGCTTTCCCTCGAGGCTTTCCCACGAGGCTTTCCCACAGGGCTGTGCCAAGTGCCACCTTGGTGTGAGTCGATCCTCGGCGTGAAAGACGAGCCGGTGAAGGGAAAAGAGGTTCCTCTGGAATGGACTGAGACATCTGGGGGACTCTTGGAATGGTGGCACGACCCTGGAGTTCCTCTCGCCGTTCCTGTTGAGAGGGCCTCCTCTTGAGATGCGACGGGAACGCCGGGAATTCTTTCCCGACGAAGCAGGGAAAGGATCCCTCACCTCGAGCTACGAGGCGGAAACGGGGCTCCTCTGGATGTGGGCGGGACCCGCGTGTTTCCTCTAGAGTGGAGACAGGAATGTCGGGGAACTTCTTGAGTTGCACCAAAGGTGTGTAGGTCCCTTTCGACGTTCCAGAGGTGAGGTGTGATTAGCCCCGAGAAGCCTCTGCGGAAATGGGCCTCATCTCGCCTGCAGGGAGAACCTCCTGGATATTCTCGAGTTGCGGCATGTCTTCTCGAGTTATGACGGGGACCTCAGGGACCCGCATTGGTGGCCTCAGGAAGGGCCAGGCCCCATGCGAGTTGCTAGGGGCCATCTCGGGATTCCTCTCCCGTCGATGCCGGGGCCTAAGACCTTGTGTGGAGTCGGGGCCGGAACCTGAGGATTCCTCTCCAGTGTTGATATGGATTTTGGGGTGCCTCTGAGTCTCCCCAGGGGGTCAGGCCTCGTCTCGAGTGGGGGCATGCACGTGCGCTTCCCTCCCGAGCTGCAGCATTAGGGGCACGCTTCCTGTCACGTGGATCAAGCGATCTGTGGCTTTCCCTCGAGGCTTTCCCTCGAGTCTTTCCCTCGAGGCTTTCCGACAGGGCTGTGCCAAGTGCCACCTTGGTGTGAGTCGATCCTCGGCGTGAAGACGAGCCGGTGACGGGAAAAGAGGTTCCTCTGGAATGGACTGAGACATCTGGGGGTCTCTTTGAATGGTGGCACGACCCTGGAGTTCCTCTCGCCGTTCCTGTTGAGAGGGCCTCCTCTTGAGATGAGACGGGAACGCCGGGAATTCTTTCCCAACGAAGCAGGGAAAGGATCCCCAACTTCGAGCTATGAGACTGAAACGGGGCTCCTCTGGATGTGGGCGGGACCCTGGTGTTTCCTCTCGAGTGGAGACGGGTATGTCGGGGAACTTCTTGAGTTGCACCAAGGGTGTGAAGGACCCTTTCGACGTTCCAGAGGTGAGGTGTGATTAGCCCCGAGAAGCCTCTGCGGAAATGGGCCTCATCTCGCCTGCAGGGGAGAACCTCCTCGATATTCTCGAGATGCGGCAGGTCTTCTCGAGTTACCACGGGGACCTCAGGGACCCGCTCTGGTGGCCTCAGGAAGGGCCAGTCCCCATGCGAGTTGTTAGGGGCCATCTCGGGATTCCTCTCCCATTGATGCCGGGGCCTAAGACCTTGTGTGGAGTCGGGGCCAGAACCTGAGCATTCCTCTCCAGTGTTGACATGGATCTTGGGGTGCCTCTGAGTCTCCCCAGGGGAGTCCGGCTTCGTCTCGTGTCGGGGCATGCACGTGCGGTTTCCTCCCGAGCTGCAGCAGTAGGGTCACGCTTCCTGTCACGTGGATCAAGGGATCTGTGGCTTTCCCTCGAGGCTTTCCCTCGAGGCTTTCCCACGAGGCTTTCCCACAGGGCTGTGCCAAGTGCCACCTTGGTGTGAGTCGATCCTGGGCGTGAAAGACGAGCCGGTGAAGGGAAAAGAGGTTCCTCTGGAATGGACTGAGACATCTGGGGGACTCTTGGAATGGTGGCACGACCCTGGAGTTCCTCTCGCCGTTCCTGTTGAGAGGGCCTCCTCTTGAGATGCGACGGGAACGCCGGGAATTCTTTCCCGACGAAGCAGGGAAAGGATCCCTCACCTCGAGCTACGAGGCGGAAACGGGGCTCCTCTGGATGTGGGCGGGACCCGCGTGTTTCCTCTCGAGTGGAGACAGGAATGTCGGGGAACTTCTTGAGTTGCACCAAAGGTGTGTAGGACCCTTTCGACGTTCCAGAGGTGAGGTGTGATTAGCCCCGAGAAGCCTCTGCGGAAATGGGCCTCATCTCGCCTGCAGGGGAGAACCTCCTGGATATTCTCGAGTTGCGGCAGGTCTTCTCGAGTTACGACGGGGACCTCAGGGACCCGCTCTGGTGGCCTCAGGAAGGGCCAGTCCCCATGCGAGTTGCTAGGGGCCATCTCTGGATTCCTCTCCCATCGATGCCGGGTCGTAAGACCGTGTGTGGAGTCGGGGCCGGAACCTGAGCATTCCTCTCCAGTGTTGACATGGATTTTGGGGTGCCTCTGAGTCTCCGCAGGGGAGTCAGGCCTCGTCTCGAGTGGGGGCATGCACGTGCGCTTTCCTCCCCAGCTGAAGCAGTAGGGTCACGCTTCCTGTCACGTGGATCAAGGGATCTGTGGCTTTCCCTTGAGGCTTTCCCTCGAGGCTTTCCCACGAGGCTTTCCCACAGGGCTGTGCCAAGTGCCACCTTGGTGTGAGTCGATCCTCGGCGTGAAAGACGAGCCGGTGAAGGGAAAAGAGGTTCCTCTGGAATGGACTGAGACATCTGGGGGACTCTTGGAATGCTGGCACGACCCTGGAGTTCCTCTCGCCGTTCCTGTTGAGAGGGCCTCCTCTTGAGATGCGACGGGAACGCCGGGAATTCTTTCCCGACGAAGCAGGGAAAGGATCCCTCACCTCGAGCTACGAGGCGGAATCGGGGCTCCTCTGGATGTGGGCGGGACCCGCCTGTTTCCTCTCGAGTGGAGACAGGTATGTCGGGGAACTTCTTGAGTTGCACCAAAGGTGTGAAGGACCCTTTCGACGTTCCAGAGGTCAGGTGTGATTAGCCCCGAGAAGCCTCTGCGGAAATGGGCCTCATCTCGCCTGCAGTGGAGAACCTCCTGGATATTCTCGAGTTGCGGCAGGTCTTCTCGAGTTACGACGGGGACCTCAGGGACCCGCTCTGGTGGCCTCAGGAAGGGCCTCCCCATGCGAGTTGCTAGGGGCCATCTCGGGATTCCTCTCCAGTCGATGCCGGGCCGTAAGACCTTGTGTGGAGTCGGGGCGGGAAACTGAGCATTCCTCTCCAGTGTTAACATGGATCTTGGGGTGCCTCTGAGTCTCCCCAGGGGAGTCAGGCTTCGTCTCGTGTCGGGGCATGCACGTGCGGTTTCCTCCCGAGCTGCAGCAGTAGGGTCACGCTTCCTGTCACGTGGATCAAGGGATCTGTGGCTTTCCCTCGAGGCTTTCCCTCGAGGCTTTCCCACGAGGCTTTCCCACAGGGCTGTGCCAATTGCCACCTTGGTGTGAGTCGATCCTCTGCGGGAAAGACGAGCCGGTGAAGGGAAAATAAGTTCCTCTGGAATGGACAGAGACATCTGGGGGACTCTTGGAATGGTGGCACGACCCTGGAGTTCCTCTCGCCGTTCCTGTTGAGAGGGCCTCCTCTTGAGATGCGACGGGAACGCCGGGAACTCTTTCCCGACGAAGCAGGGAAAGGATCCCTCAACTCGAGCTACGAGGCGGAAACGGGGCTCCTCTGGATGTGGGCGGGACCCTCGTGTTTTCTCTCGAGTGGAGACGGGTATGTCGGGGAACTTCTTCAGTTGCCCCAAGGGTGTGAAGGACCCTTTCGACGTTCCAGAGGTGAGGTGTGATTAGCCCCGAGAAGCCTCTGCGGAAATGGGCCTCATCTCGCCTGCAGGGGAGAACCTCCTGGATATTCTCGAGTTGCGGCAGGTCTTCTCGAGTTACGACGGGGAGCTCAGGGACCCGCTCTGGTAGCCTCAGGAAGGGCCAGTCCCCATGCGAGTTGCTAGGGGCCATCTTGGGATTCCTCTCCCATCGATGCCGGGGCCTAAGACCTTGTGTGGAGACGGGGCCGGAACCTGAGCATTCCTCTCCAGTGTTGACATGGATTTTTGTGTGCCTCTGAGTCTCCGCAGGGGAGTCAGGCCTCGTCTCGCGTGGGGACATGCACGTGCGTTTTCCTACCCAGCTGCAGAAGTAGGGTCACGCTTCCTGTCACGTGGATCAAGGGATCTGTGGCTTTCCCTTGTGGCTTTCCCTCGAGGCTTTTCCACGATGCTTTCCCACAGGGCTGTGCCAAGTGCCACCTTGGTGTGAGTCGATCCCCAGCGTGAAAGACGAGCCGGTGAAGGGAAAAGAGGTTCCTCTGGAATGGACTGAGACATCTGGGGGACTCTTGGAATGGTGGCACGACCCTGGAGTTCCTCTCGCCGTTCCTGTTGAGAGGGCCTCCTCTTGAGATGCGACGGGTACGCCGGGAGTTCTTTCCCGACGAAGCAGGGAAAGGATCGGTCCCCTCGAGCTACGAGGCGGAAACGGGGCTCCTCTGGATGTGGGCGGGACCCTCGTGTTTCCTCTCGAGTGGAGACGGGTATGTCGGGGAACTTCTTGAGTTGCCCCAAGGGTGTGAAGGACCCTTTCGACGTTCCAGAGGTGAGGTGTGATTAGCCCCGAGAAGCCTCTGCGGAAATGGGCCTCATCTCGCCTGCAGGGAGAACCTCCTGGATATTCTCGAGTTGCGGCAGGTCTTCTCGAGTTACGACGGGGACCTCAGGGACCCGCATTGGTGGCCTCAGGAAGGGCCAGGCCCCATGCGAGTTGCTAGGGGCCATCTCGGGATTCCTCTCCCATCGATGCCGGGGCCTAAGACCTTGTGTGGAGTCGGGGCCAGAACCTGAGCATTCCTTTCCAGTGTTGAAATGGATCTTGGGGTGCCTCTGAGTCTCCCCAGGGGAGTCCGGCTTCGTCTCGTGTCGGGGCATGCACGTGCGGTTTCCTCCCGAGCTGCAGCAGTAGGGTCACGCTTCCTGTCACGTAGATCAAGGGATCTGTGGCTTTCCCTCTAGGCTTTCGCTCGAGGCTTTCCCACGAGGCTTTCCCACAGGGCTGTGCCAGGTGCCACCTTGGTGTGAGTCGATTCTCGGCGTGAAAGACGAGCCGGTGAAGGAAAAAGAGGTTCCTCTGCAATGGATTGAGACATCTGGGGGACTCTTGGAATGGTGGCACGACCCTGGAGTTCCTCTCGCCGTTCCTGTTGAGAGGGCCTCCTCTTGAGATGCGACGGGAACGCCGGGAATTCTTTCCCGACGAAGCAGGGAAAAGATCCCTCACCTCGAGCTACGAGGCGGAAACGGGGCTCCTATGGATGTGGGCGGGACCCTCGTGTTTCCTCTCGAGTGGAGACGGGTATGTCGGGGAACTTCTTGAGTTGCACCAAGGGTGTGAAGGACCCTTTCGACGTTCCAGAGGTGAGGTGTGATTAGCCCCGAGAAGCCTCTGCGGAAATGGGCCTCATCTCGCCTGCAGGGGAGAACCTCCTGGATATACTCGAGTTGCGGCAGGTCTTCTCGAGTTACGACGGGGACCTCAGGGACCCGCTCTGGTGGCCTCAGGAAGGGCCAGGCCCCATGCGAGTTGCCAGGGGCCATCTCGGGATTCCTCTCCCGTCGATGCCGGGGCCTAAGACCTTGTGTGGAGTCGGGGCCAGAACCTGAGCATTCCTCTCCAGTGTTGACATGGATCTTGGGGTGCCTCTGAGTCTCCCTAGGGGAGTCAGGCCTCGTCTCGAGTGGGGGTATGCAAGTGCGCTTCCCTCCCGAGCTGCAGCAGTAGGGCCACGCTTCCTGTCACGGGGATCAAGGGATCTGTGGCTTTCCATCGAGGCTTTCCCACGAGGCTTTCCCACAGGGCTGTGCCAAGTGCCACCTTGGAGTGAGTCGATCCTCAGCGTGAAAGACGAGCCGGTGAAGGGAAAAGAGGTTCCTCTGGAATGGACTGAGACATCTGGGAGACTCTTGGAATGGTGGCACAACACTGGAGTTCCTCTCGCCGTTCCTGTTGAGAGGGCCTCCTCTGACATGCGACGGGGAAAAGCCGGGAATTCTTTCCCGACGAAGCAGGGAAAGGATCCGTCACCTCGAGCTACGAGGCAGAAACGGGGCTCCTCTGCATGTGGGCGGGACCCTTGTGTTTCCTCTCGAGTGGAGACGGGTATGTCGGGGAACTTCTTGAGTTGCACCAAGGGTGTGAAGGACCCTTTCGACGTTCCAGAGGTAAGGTGTGATTAGCCCCGAGAAGCCTCTGCGGAAATGGGCCTCATCTCGCCTGCAGGGGAGAATCTCCTGGATATTCTCGAGTTGCGGAATGTCTTCCCGAGTTATGACGGGGACTTCAGGGACCCGCTCTGGTGGCCTCAGGAAGGGCCAGTCCCCATGCGAGTTGCTAGGGGCCACCTCGGGATTCCTCTCCCGTCGATGCAGGGGCATAAGACCTTGTGTGGAGTCGGGGCCGGAACCTGAGCATTCTCTCCAGTGTTGACATGGATTTTGGAGTTCCTCTGAGTCTCCCCAGGGGAGTCAGGCCTCGTCTCGAGTGGGCCCATGCATGTGTGTTCCCTCCCGAGCTGCAGCAGTAGGGTCACTCTTCCTGTCACGTGGATCAAGGGATCTGTGGCTTTCCCTCGAGGCTTTCCCTCGAGGCTTTCCCACGAGGCTTTCCCACAGGGCTGTGCCAAGTGCCACCTTGTTGTGAGTCGATCCTCGGCGTGAAAGACGAGCCGGTGAAGGGAAAAGAGGTTCCTCTGGAATGGACTGAGACATCTGGGGGACTCTTGGAATGGTGGCACGGACCCTGGAGTTCCTCTCGACGTTCCTGTTGAGAGGGCCTCCTCTTGAGATGCGACGGGAACGCCGGGAATTCTTTCCCGACGAAGCAGGGGAAAGGGATCCCTCACCTCGAGCTACGAGGCGGAAACGGGGCTCCTCTGGATGTGGGCGGGACCCGCGTGTTTCCTCTCGAGTGGAGACAGGAATGTCGGGGAACTTCTTGAGTTGCACCAAAGGTGTGTAGGACCCTTTCGACGTTCCAGAGGTGAGGTGTGATTAGCCCCGAGAAGCCTCTGCGGAAATGGGCCTCATCTCGCCTGCAGGGGGAGAACCTCCTGGATATTCTCGAGTTGCGGCAGGTCTTCTCGAGTTACGACGGGGACCTCAGGGACCCGCTCTGGTGGGCCTCAGGAAGGGCCAGTCCCCATGCGAGTTGCTAGGGGCCATCTCTGGATTCCTCTCCCATCGATGCCGGGTCCTAAGACCGTGTGTGGAGTCGGGGCCGGAACCTGAGCATTCCTCTCCAGTGTTGACATGGATTTTGGGGGTGCCTCTGAGTCTCCGCAGGGGAGTCAGGCCTCGTCTCGAGTGGGGGCATGCACGTGCGCTTTCCTCCCCAGCTGAAGCAGTAGGGTCACGCTTCCTGTCACGTGGATCAAGGGATCTGTGGCTTTCCCTTGAGGCTTTCCCTCGAGGCTTTCCCACGAGGCTTTCCCACAGGGCTGTGCAAGTGCCACCTTGGTGTGAGTCGATCCTCGGCGTGAAAGACGAGCCGGTGAAGGGGAAAAGAGGTTCCTCTGGAATGGACTGAGACATCTGGGGGACTCTTGGAATGCTGGCACGACCCTGGAGTTCCTCTCGCCGTTCCTGTTGAGAGGGCCTCCTCTTGAGATGCGACGGGAACGCCGGGAATTCTTTCCCGACGAAGCAGGGAAAGGATCCCTCACCTCGAGCTACGAGGCGGAATCGGAGGCTCCTCTGGATGTGGGCGGGACCCGCCTGTTTCCTCTCGAGTGGAGACAGGTATGTCGGGGAACTTCTTGAGTTGCACCAAAGGTGTGAAGGACCCTTTCGACGTTCCAGAGGTCAGGTGTGATTAGCCCCGAGAAGCCTCTGCGGAAATGGGCCTCATCTCGCCTGCAGTGGAGAACCTCCTGGATATTCTCGAGTTGCGGCAGGTCTTCTCGAGTTACGACGGGGACCTCAGGGGACCCGCTCTGGTGGCCTCAGGAAGGGCCTCCCATGCGAGTTGCTAGGGGCCATCTCGGGATTCCTCTCCAGTCGATGCCGGGCCGTAAGACCTTGTGTGGAACTGAGCATTCCTCTCCAGTGTTAACATGGATCTTGGGGTGCCTCTGAGTCTCCCCAGGGGAGTCAGGCTTCGTCTCGTGTCGGGGCATGCACGTGCGGTTTCCTCCCGAGCTGCAGCAGTAGGGTCACGCTTCCTGTCACGTGGATCAAGGGATCTGTGGCTTTCCCTCGAGGCTTTCCCTCGAGGCTTTCCCACGAGGCTTTCCCACAGGGCTGTGCCAATTGCCACCTTGGTGTGAGTCGATCCTCTGCGGGAAAGACGAGCCGGTGAAGGGAAAATAAGTTCCTCTGGAATGGACAGAGACATCTGGGGGACTCTTGGAATGGTGGCACGACCTGGAGTTCCTCTCGCCGTTCCTGTTGAGAGGGCCTCCTCTTGAGATGCGACGGGAACGCCGGGAACTCTTTCCCGACGAAGCAGGGAAAGGATCCCTCAACTCGAGCTACGAGGCGGAAACGGGGCTCCTCTGGATGTGGGCGGGACCCTCGTGTTTTCTCTCGAGTGGAGACGGGTATGTCGGGGAACTTCTTCAGTTGCCCCAAGGGTGTGAAGGACCCTTTCGACGTTCCAGAGGTGAGGTGTGATTAGCCCCGAGAAGCCTCTGCGGAAATGGGCCTCATCTCGCCTGCAGGGGAGAACCTCCTGGATATTCTCGAGTTGCGGCAGGTCTTCTCGAGTTACGACGGGGAGCTCAGGGACCCGCTCTGGTAGCCTCAGGAAGGGCCAGTCCCCATGCGAGTTGCTAGGGGCCATCTTGGGATTCCTCTCCCATCGATGCCGGGGCCTAAGACCTTGTGTGGAGACGGGGCCGGAACCTGAGCATTCCTCTCCAGTGTTGACATGGATTTTTGTGTGCCTCTGAGTCTCCGCAGGGGAGTCAGGCCTCGTCTCGCGTGGGGACATGCACGTGCGTTTTCCTACCCAGCTGCAGAAGTAGGGTCACGCTTCCTGTCACGTGGATCAAGGGATCTGTGGCTTTCCCTTGTGGCTTTCCCTCGAGGCTTTTCCACGATGCTTTCCCACAGGGCTGTGCCAAGTGCCACCTTGGTGTGAGTCGATCCCCAGCGTGAAAGACGAGCCGGTGAAGGGAAAAGAGGTTCCTCTGGAATGGACTGAGACATCTGGGGGACTCTTGGAATGGTGGCACGACCCTGGAGTTCTCTCGCCGTTCCTGTTGAGAGGGCCTCCTCTTGAGATGCGACGGTACGCCGGGAGTTCTTTCCCGACGAAGCAGGGAAAGGATCGGTCCCCTCGAGCTACGAGGCGGAAACGGGGCTCCTCTGGATGTGGGCGGGACCCTCGTGTTTCCTCTCGAGTGGAGACGGGTATGTCGGGGAACTTCTTGAGTTGCCCCAAGGGTGTGAAGAACCCTTTCGACGTTCCAGAGGTGAGGTGTGATTAGCCCCGAGAAGCCTCTGCGGAAATGGGCCTCATCTCGCCTGCAGGGAGAACCTCCTGGATATTCTCGAGTTGCGGCAGGTCTTCTCGAGTTACGACGGGGACCTCAGGGACCCGCATTGGTGGCCTCAGGAAGGGCCAGGCCCCATGCGAGTTGCTAGGGGCCATCTCGGGATTCCTCTCCCATCGATGCCGGGGCCTAAGACCTTGTGTGGAGTCGGGGCCAGAACCTGAGCATTCCTTTCCAGTGTTGAAATGGATCTTGGGGTGCCTCTGAGTCTCCCCAGGGGAGTCCGGCTTCGTCTCGTGTCGGGGCATGCACGTGCGGTTTCCTCCCGAGCTGCAGCAGTAGGGTCACGCTTCCTGTCACGTAGATCAAGGGATCTGTGGCTTTCCCTCTAGGCTTTCGCTCGAGGCTTTCCCACGAGGCTTTCCCACAGGGCTGTGCCAGGTGCCACCTTGGTGTGAGTCGATTCTCGGCGTGAAAGACGAGCCGGTGAAGGAAAAAGAGGTTCCTCTGCAATGGATTGAGACATCTGGGGACTCTTGGAATGGTGGCACGACCCTGGAGTTCCTCTCGCCGTTCCTGTTGAGAGGGCCTCCTCTTGAGATGCGACGGGAACGCCGGGAATTCTTTCCCGACGAAGCAGGGGAAAAGATCCCTCACCTCGAGCTACGAGGCGGGAAACGGGGCTCCTATGGATGTGGGCGGGACCCTCGTGTTTCCTCTCGAGTGGAGACGGGGTATGTCGGGGAACTTCTTGAGTTGCACCAAGGGTGTGAAGGACCCTTTCGACGTTCCAGAGGTGAGGTGTGATTAGCCCCGAGAAGCCTCTGCGGAAATGGGCCTCATCTCGCCTGCAGGGGAGAACCTCCTGGATATTCTCGAGTTGCGGCAGGTCTTCTCGAGTTACGACGGGGACCTCAGGGACCCGCTCTGGTGGCCTCAGAAGGGCCAGGCCCCATGCGAGTTGCCAGGGGCCATCTCGGGATTCTCTCTCCGTCGATGCCGGGGCCTAAGACCTTGTGTGGAGTCGGGGCCGGAACCTGAGGATTCCTCTCCAGTGTTGATATGGATTTTGGGGTGCCTCTGAGTCTCCCCAGGGGGTCAGGCCTCGTCTCGAGTGGGGGCATGCACGTGCGCTTCCCTCCCGAGCTGCAGCATTAGGGTCACGCTTCCTGTCACGTGGATCAAGGGATCTGTGGCTTTCCCTCGAGGCTTTCCCTCGAGGCTTTCCCTCGAGGCTTTCCGACAGGGCTGTGCCAAGTGCCACCTTGTTGTGAGTCGATCCTCGGCGTGAAGACGAGCCGGTGACGGGAAGAAAAGGTTCCTCTGGAATGGACAGAGACATCTGGGGGACTCTTGGAATGGTGGCACGACCCTGGAGTTCCTCTCGCCGTTCCTGTTGAGAGGGCCTCCTCTTAAGATGCGACGGGAACGCCGGGAATTCTTTCCCAACGAAGCAGGGAAAGGATCCCCCACTTCGAGCTATGAGACGGAAACGGGAACTCTCTGGATGTTGGCGGGACCCTGGTGTTTCCTCTCGAGTGGAGACGGGAATGTCGGGGAACTTCTTGAGTTGCACCAAGGGTGTGAAGGACCCTTTCGACGTTCCAGAGGTGAGGTGTGATTAGCCCCGAGAAGCCTCTGCGGAAATGGGCCTCATCTCGCCTGCAGGGGAGAAACTCCTCGATATTCTCGAGATGCGGCAGGTCTTCTCGAGTTACGACGGGGACCTCAGGGACCCGCTCTGGTGGCCTCAGGTAGGGCCAGTCCCCATGCGAGTTGCTATGGGCCAATCTCGGGATTCCTCTCCCGTCGATGCCGGGGCCTAAGACCTTGTGTGGAGTCGGGGCCAGAACCTGAGCATTCCTCTCCAGTGTTGACATGGATCTTGGGGTGCCTCTGAGTCTCCCTAGGGGAGTCAGGCCTCGTCTCGAGTGGGGGTATGCAAGTGCGCTTCCCTCCCGAGCTGCAGCAGTAGGGCCACGCTTCCTGTCACGGGGATCAAGGGATCTGTGGCTTTCCATCGAGGCTTTCCCACGAGGCTTTCCCACAGGGCTGTGCCAAGTGCCACCTTGGAGTGAGTCGATCCTCAGCGTGAAAGACGAGCCGGTGAAGGGAAAAGAGGTTCCTCTGGAATGGACTGAGACATCTGGGAGACTCTTGGAATGGTGGCACAACACTGGAGTTCCTCTCGCCGTTCCTGTTGAGAGGGCCTCCTCTTGAGATGCGACGGGAAAGCCGGGAATTCTTTCCCGACGAAGCAGGGAAAGGATCCGTCACCTCGAGCTACGAGGCAGAAACGGGGCTCCTCTGCATGTGGGCGGGACCCTTGTGTTTCCTCTCGAGTGGAGACGGGTATGTCGGGGAACTTCTTGAGTTGCACCAAGGGTGTGAAGGACCCTTTCGACGTTCCAGAGGTAAGGTGTGATTAGCCCCGAGAAGCCTCTGCGGAAATGGGCCTCATCTCGCCTGCAGGGGAGAATCTCCTGGATATTCTCGAGTTGCGGAATGTCTTCCCGAGTTATGACGGGGACCTCAGGGACCCGCTCTGGTGGCCTCAGGAAGGGCCAGTCCCCATGCGAGTTGCTAGGGGCCACCTCGGGATTCCTCTCCCGTCGATGCAGGGGCATAAGACCTTGTGTGGAGTCGGGGCCGGAACCTGAGCATTCCTCTCCAGTGTTGACATGGATTTTGGAGTTCCTCTGAGTCTCCCCAGGGGAGTCAGGCCTCGTCTCGAGTGGGCCCATGCATGTGTGTTCCCTCCCGAGCTGCAGCAGTAGGGTCACTCTTCCTGTCACGTGGATCAAGGGATCTGTGGCTTTCCCTCGAGGCTTTCCCTCGAGGCTTTCCCACGAGGCTTTCCCACAGGGCTGTGCCAAGTGCCACCTTGTTGTGAGTCGATCCTCGGCGTGAAAGACGAGCCGGTGAAGGGAAAAGAGGTTCCTCTGGAATGGACTGAGACATCTGGGGGACTCTTGGAATGGTGGCACGACCCTGGAGTTCCTCTCGACGTTCCTGTTGAGAGGGCCTCCTCTTGAGATGCGACGGGAACGCCGGGAATTCTTTCCTGACGAAGCAGGGAAAGGATCCCTCACCTCGAGCTACGAGGCGGAAACGGGGCTCCTCTGGATGTGGGCGGGACCCGCGTGTTTCCTCTCGAGTGGAGACAGGAATGTCGGCGAACTTCTTGAGTTGCACCAAAGGTGTGAAGGACCCTTTCGACGTTCCAGAGGTGAGGAGAGGTGAGGTGTGATTAGCACCGAGAAGCCTCTGCGGAAATGGGCCTCATCTCGCCTGCAGGGGAGAACCTCCTGGATATTCTCGAGTTGCGGCAGGTCTTCTCGAGTTACGACGGGGACCTCAGGGACCCGCTCTGGTGGCCTCAGGAAGGGCCAGTCCCCATGCGAGTTGCTAGGGGCCATCTCGGGATTCCTCTCCCGTCGATGCTGGGGCCTAAGACCTTGTGTGGAGTCGGGGCCGGAACCTGAGCATTCCTCTCCAGTGTTGACATGGATTTTGGAGTTCCTCTGAGTCTCCCCAGGGGAGTCAGGCCTCGTCTCGAGTGGGCCCATGCATGTGTGTTCCCTCCCGAGCTGCAGCAGTAGGGTCACGCTTCCTGTCACGTGGATCAAGGGATCTGTGGCTTTCCCTCGAGGCTTTCCCACGAGGCTTTCCCACAGGGCTGTGCCAAGTGCCACCTTGTTGTGAGTCGATCCTCGGCGTGAAAGACGAGCCGGTGAAGGGAAAAGAGGTTCCTCTGGAATGGACTGAGACATCTGGGGGACTCTTGGAATGGTGGCACGACCCTGGAGTTCCTCTCGCCGTTCCTGTTGAGAGGGCCTCCTCTTGAGATGCGACGGGAACGCCGGGAATTCTTTCCCGACGAAGCAGGGAAAGGATCCCTCACCTCGAGCTACGAGGCGGAAACGGGGCTCCTCTGGATGTGGGCGGGACCAGGGTGTTTCCTCTCGAGTGGAGACAGGAATGTCGGGGAACTTCTTGAGTTGCACCAAAGGTGTGTAGGACCCTTTCGACGTTCCAGAGGTGAGGTGTGATTAGCCCCGAGAAGCCTCTGCGGAAATGGGCCTCATCTCGCCTGCAGGGGAGAACCTCCTGGATATTCTCGAGTTGCGGCAGGTCTTCTCGAGTTACGACGGGGACCTCAGGGACCCGCTCTGGTGGCCTCAGGAAGGGCCAGTCCCCATGCGAGTTGCTAGGGGCCATCTCGGGATTCCTCTCCCATCGATGCCGGGGCCTAAGACCGTGTGTGGAGTCGGGGCCGGAACCTGAGTATTCCTCTCCAGTGTTGACATGGATTTTTGTGTGCCTCTGAGTCTCCGCAGGGGAGTCAGGCCTCGTCTCGCGTGGGGGCATGCACGTGCGTTTTCCTACCAGCTGCAGAAGTAGGGTCACGCTTCCTGTCACGTGGATCAGGGGATCTGTGGCTTTCCCTCGAGGCTTTCCCTCGAGGCTTTCCCAAGAGGCTTTCCCATAGGGCTGTGCCAAGTGCCACCTTGGTGTGAGTCGCTCCTCTGCGTGAAAGACGAGCATGTGAAGGGAAAAGAGTTTCCTCTGGAATGGACAGAGACATCTGGGGGACTCTTGGAGTGGTGGCACGACCCTGGAGTTCCTCTCGCCGTTCCTGTTGAGAGGGCCTCCTCTTGAGATGTGACGGGTACGCCGGGAGTTCTTTCCCGACGAAGCAGGGAAAGGATCCGTCCCCTCAAGCTACGAGGCGGAAACGGGGCTCCTCTGGATGTGGGCGGGACCCTCGTGTTTCCTCTCGAGTGGAGACAGGTATGTCGGGGAACTTCTTGAGTTGCCCCAAGGGTGTGAAGGACCCTTTCGACGTTCCAGAGGTGAGGTGTGATTAGCCCCGAGAAGCCTCTGCGGAAATGGGCCTCATCTCGCCTGCAGGGAGAACCTCCTGGATATTCTCGAGTTGCGCCAGGTCTTCTCGAGTTACGACGGGGACCTCAGGGACCCGCATTGGTGGCCTCAGGAAGGGCCAGGCCCCATGCGAGTTGCTAGGGGCCATCTCGGGATTCCTCTCCCGTCGATGCCGGGGCCTAAGACCTTGTGTGGAGTCGGGGCCGGAACCTGAGGATTCCTCTCCAGTGTTGATATGGATTTTGGGGTGCCTCTGAGTCTCCCCAGGGGGTCAGGCCTCGTCTCGAGTGGGGGCATGCACGTGCGCTTCCCTCCCGAGCTGCAGCATTAGGGTCACGCTTCCTGTCACGTGGATCAAGGGATCTGTGGCTTTCCCTCGAGGCTTTCCCTCGAGTCTTTCCCTCGAGGCTTTCCGACAGGGCTGTGCCAAGTGCCACCTTGGTGTGAGTCGATCCTCGGCGTGAAGACGAGCCGGTGACGGGAAAAGAGGTTCCTCTGGAATGGACTGAGACATCTGGGGGTCTCTTTGAATGGTGGCACGACCCTGGAGTTCCTCTCGCCGTTCCTGTTGAGAGGGCCTCCTCTTGAGATGCGACGGGAACGCCGGGAATTCTTTCCCAACGAAGCAGGGAAAGGATCCCTCACTTCGAGCTATGAGACTGAAACGGGGCTCCTCTGGATGTGGGCGGGACCCTGGTGTTTCCTCTCGAGTGGAGACGGGTATGTCGGGGAACTTCTTGAGTTGCACCAAGGGTGTGAAGGACCCTTTCGACGTTCCAGAGGTGAGGTGTGATTAGCCCCGAGAAGCCTCTGCGGAAATGGGCCTCATCTCGCCTGCAGGGGAGAACCTCCTCGATATTCTCGAGATGCGGCAGGTCTTCTCGAGTTACCACGGGGACCTCAGGGACCCGCTCTGGTGGCCTCAGGAAGGGCCAGTCCCCATGCGAGTTGTTAGGGGCCATCTCGGGATTCCTCTCCCATCGATGCCGGGGCCTAAGACCTTGTGTGGAGTCGGGGCCAGAACCTGAGCATTCCTCTCCAGTGTTGACATGGATCTTGGGGTGCCTCTGAGTCTCCCCAGGGGAGTCCGGCTTCGTCTCGTGTCGGGGCATGCACGTGCGGTTTCCTCCCGAGCTGCAGCAGTAGGGTCACGCTTCCTGTCACGTGGATCAAGGGATCTGTGGCTTTCCCTCGAGGCTTTCCCTCGAGGCTTTCCCACGAGGCTTTCCCACAGGGCTGTGCCAAGTGCCACCTTGGTGTGAGTCGATCCTCGGCGTGAAAGACGAGCCGGTGAAGGGAAAAGAGGTTCCTCTGGAATGGACTGAGACATCTGGGGGACTCTTGGAATGGTGGCACGACCCTGGAGTTCCTCTCGCCGTTCCTGTTGAGAGGGCCTCCTCTTGAGATGCGACGGGAACGCCGGGAATTCTTTCCCGACGAAGCAGGGAAAGGATCCCTCACCTCGAGCTACGAGGCGGAAACGGGGTTCCTCTGGATGTGGGCGGGACCCGCGTGTTTCCTCTCGAGTGGAGACAGGAATGTCGGGGAACTTCTTGAGTTGCACCAAAGGTGTGAAGGACCCTTTCGACGTTCCAGAGGTGAGGTGTGATTAGCCCCGAGAAGCCTCTGCGGAAATGGGCCTCATCTCGCCTGCAGGGGAGAACCTCCTGGATATTCTCGAGTTGCGGCAGGTCTTCTCGAGTTACGACGGGGACCTCAGGGACCCGCTCTGGTGGCCTCAGGAAGGGCCAGTCCCCATGCGAGTTGCTAGGGGCCATCTCGGGATTCCTCTCCCGTCGATGCCGGGGCCTAAGACCTTGTGTGGAGTCGGGGCCGGAACCTGAGCATTCCTCTCCAGTGTTGACATGGATTTTGGAGTTCCTCTGAGTCTCCCCAGGGGAGTCAGGCCTCGTCTCGAGTGGGCCCATGCATGTGTGTTCCCTCCCGAGCTGCAGCAGTAGGGTCACGCTTCCTGTCACGTGGATCAAGGGATCTGTGGCTTTCCCTCGAGGCTTTCCCTCGAGGCTTTCCCACGAGGCTTTCCCACAGGGCTGTGCCAAGTGCCACCTTGTTGTGAGTCGATCCTCGGCGTGAAAGACGAGCCGGTGAAGGGAAAAGAGGTTCCTCTGGAATGGACTGAGACATCTGGGGGTCTCTTTGAATGGTGGCACGACCCTGGAGTTCCTCTCGCCGTTCCTGTTGAGAGGGCCTCCTCTTGAGATGCGACGGGAACGCCGGGAATTCTTTTCCAACGAAGCAGGGAAAGGATCCCTCACTTCGAGCTATGAGACTGAAACGGGGCTCCTCTGGATGTGGGCGGGACCCTGGTGTTTCCTCTCGAGTGGAGACGGGTATGTCGGGGAACTTCTTGAGTTGCACCAAGGGTGTGAAGGTCCCTTTCGACGTTCCAGAGGTGAGGTGTGATTAGCCCCGAGAAGCCTCTGCGGAAATGGGCCTCATCTCGCCTGCAGGGGAGAACCTCCTCGATATTCTCGAGATGCGGCAGGTCTTCTCGAGTTACCACGGGGACCTCAGGGACCCGCTCTGGTGGCCTCAGGAAGGGCCAGTCCCCATGCGAGTTGCTAGGGGCCATCTCGGGATTCCTCTCCCGTCGATGCCGGGGCCTAAGACCTTGTGTGGAGTCGGGGCCGGAACCTGAGCATTCCTCTCCAGTGTTGACATGGATTTTGGAGTTCCTCTGAGTCTCCCCAGGGGAGTCAGGCCTCGTCTCGAGTGGGCCCATGCATGTGTGTTCCCTCCCGAGCTGCAGCAGTAGGGTCACGCTTCCTGTCACGTGGATCAAGGGATCTGTGGCTTTCCCTCGAGGCTTTCCCTCGAGGCTTTCCCACGAGGCTTTCCCACAGGGCTGTGCCAAGTGCCACCTTGGTGTGAGTCGATCCTCGGCGTGAAAGACGAGCCGGTGAAGGGAAAAGAGGTTCCTCTGGAATGGACTGAGACATCTGGGGGACTCTTGGAATGGTGGCACGACCCTGGAGTTCCTCTCGCCGTTCCTGTTGAGAGGGCCTCCTCTTGAGATGCGACGGGAACGCCGGGAATTCTTTCCCGACGAAGCAGGGAAAGGATCCCTCACCTCGAGCTACGAGGCGGAAACGGGGTTCCTCTGGATGTGGGCGGGACCCGCGTGTTTCCTCTCGAGTGGAGACAGGAATGTCGGGGAACTTCTTGAGTTGCACCAAAGGTGTGAAGGACCCTTTCGACGTTCCAGAGGTGAGGTGTGATTAGCCCCGAGAAGCCTCTGCGGAAATGGGCCTCATCTCGCCTGCAGGGGAGAACCTCCTGGATATTCTCGAGTTGCGGCAGGTCTTCTCGAGTTACAACGGGGACCTCAGGGACCCGCTCTGGTGGCCTCAGGAAGGGCCAGTCCCCATGCGAGTTGCTAGGGGCCATCTCGGGATTCCTCTCCCGTCGATGCCGGGGCCTAAGACCTTGTGTGGAGTCGGGGCCGGAACCTGAGCATTCCTCTCCAGTGTTGACATGGATTTTGGAGTTCCTCTGAGTCTCCCCAGGGGAGTCAGGCCTCGTCTCGAGTGGGCCCATGCATGTGTGTTCCCTCCCGAGCTGCAGCAGTAGGGTCACGCTTCCTGTCACGTGGATCAAGGGATCTGTGGCTTTCCCTCGAGGCTTTCCCTCGAGGCTTTCCCACGAGGCTTTCCCACAGGGCTGTGCCAAGTGCCACCTTGGTGTGAGTCGATCCTCGGCGTGAAAGACGAGCCGGTGAAGGGAAAAGAGGTTCCTCTGGAATGGACTGAGACATCTGGGGGACTCTTGGAATGGTGGCACGACCCTGGAGTTCCTCTCGCCGTTCCTGTTGAGAGGGCCTCCTCTTGAGATGCGACGGGAACGCCGGGAATTCTTTCCCGACGAAGCAGGGAAAGGATCCCTCACCTCGAGCTACGAGGCGGAAACGGGGCTACTCTGGATGTGGGCGGGACCCGCGTGTTTCCTCTCGAGTGGAGACAGGAATGTCGGGGAACTTCTTGAGTTGCACCAAAGGTGTGTAGGACCCTTTCGACGTTCCAGAGGTGAGGTGTGATTAGCCCCGAGAAGCCTCTGCGGAAATGGGCCTCATCTCGCCTGCAGGGGAGAACCTCCTGGATATTCTCGAGTTGCGGCAGGTCTTCTCGAGTTACGACGGGGACCTCAGGGACCCGCTCTGGTGGCCTCAGGAAGGGCCAGTCCCCATGCGAGTTGCTAGGGGCCATCTCTGGATTCCTCTCCCATCGATGCCGGGTCCTAAGACCGTGTGTGGAGTCGGGGCCGGAACCTGAGCATTCCTCTCCAGTGTTGACATGGATTTTGGGGTGCCTCTGAGTCTCCGCAGGGGAGTCAGGCCTCGTCTCGAGTGGGGGCATGCACGTGCGCTTTCCTCCCCAGCTGAAGCAGTAGGGTCACGCTTCCTGTCACGTGGATCAAGGGATCTGTGGCTTTCCCTTGAGGCTTTCCCTCGAGGCTTTCCCACGAGGCTTTCCCACAGGGCTGTGCCAAGTGCCACCTTGGTGTGAGTCGATCCTCGGCGTGAAAGACGAGCCGGTGAAGGGAAAAGAGGTTCCTCTGGAATGGACTGAGACATCTGGGGGACTCTTGGAATGCTGGCACGACCCTGGAGTTCCTCTCGCCGTTCCTGTTGAGAGGGCCTCCTCTTGAGATGCGACGGGAACGCCGGGAATTCTTTCCCGACGAAGCAGGGAAAGGATCCCTCACCTCGAGCTACGAGGCGGAATCGGGGCTCCTCTGGATGTGGGCGGGACCCGCCTGTTTCCTCTCGAGTGGAGACAGGTATGTCGGGGAACTTCTTGAGTTGCACCAAAGGTGTGAAGGACCCTTTCGACGTTCCAGAGGTCAGGTGTGATTAGCCCCGAGAAGCCTCTGCGGAAATGGGCCTCATCTCGCCTGCAGTGGAGAACCTCCTGGATATTCTCGAGTTGCGGCAGGTCTTCTCGAGTTACGACGGGGACCTCAGGGACCCGCTCTGGTGGCCTCAGGAAGGGCCTCCCCATGCGAGTTGCTAGGGGCCATCTCGGGATTCCTCTCCAGTCGATGCCAGGCCGTAAGACCTTGTGTGGAGTCGGGGCGGGAAACTGAGCATTCCTCTCCAGTGTTAACATGGAATTTGGGGTGCCTCTGAGTCTCCCCAGGGGAGTCAGGCTTCGTCTCGTGTCGGGGCATGCACGTGCGGTTTCCTCCCGAGCTGCAGCAGTAGGGTCACGCTTCCTGTCACGTGGATCAAGGGATCTGTGGCTTTCCCTCGAGGCTTTCCCTCGAGGCTTTCCCACGAGGCTTTCCCACAGGGCTGTGCCAATTGCCACCTTGGTGTGAGTCGATCCTCTGCGGGAAAGACGAGCCGATGAAGGGAAAATAAGTTCCTCTGGAATGGACAGAGACATCTGGGGGACTCTTGGAATGGTGGCACGACCCTGGAGTTCCTCTCGCCGTTCCTGTTGAGAGGGCCTCCTCTTGAGATGCGCCGGGAACGCCGGGAACTCTTTCCCGACGAAGCAGGGAAAGGATCCCTCACCTCGAGCTACGAGGCGGAAACGGGGCTCCTCTGGATGTGGGCGGGACCCTCGTGTTTTCTCTCGAGTGGAGACGGGTATGTCGGGGAACTTCTTCAGTTGCCCCAAGGGTGTGAAGGACCCTTTCGACGTTCCAGAGGTGAGGTGTGATTAGCCCCGAGAAGCCTCTGCGGAAATGGGCCTCATCTCGCCTGCAGGGGAGAACCTCCTGGATATTCTCGAGTTGCGGCAGGTCTTCTCGAGTTACGACGGGGAGCTCAGGGACCCGCTCTGGTAGCCTCAGGAAGGGCCAGTCCCCATGCGAGTTGCTAGGGGCCATCTCGGGATTCCTCTCCCATCGATGCCGGGGCCTAAGACCTTGTGTGGAGACGGGGCCGGAACCTGTGCATTCCTCTCCAGTGTTGACATGGATTTTTGTGTGCCTCTGAGTCTCCGCAGGGGAGTCAGGCCTCGTCTCGCGTGGGGACATGCACGTGCGTTTTCCTACCCAGCTGCAGAAGTAGGGTCACGCTTCCTGTCACGTGGATCAAGGGATCTGTGGCTTTCCCTTGTGGCTTTCCCTCGAGGCTTTCCCACGATGCTTTCCCACAGGGCTGTGCCAAGTGCCACCTTGGTGTGAGTCGATCCCCAGCGTGAAAGACGAGCCGGTGAAGGGAAAAGAGGTTCCTCTGGAATGGACTGAGACATCTGGGAGACTCTTGGAATGGTGGCACAACACTGGAGTTCCTCTCGCCGTTCCTGTTGAGAGGGCCTCCTCTTGAGATGCGACGGGAAAGCCGGGAATTCTTTCCCGACGAAGCAGGGAAAGGATCCGTCACCTCGAGCTACGAGGCAGAAACGGGGCTCCTCTGCATGTGGGCGGGACCCTTGTGTTTCCTCTCGAGTGGAGACGGGTATGTCGGGGAACTTCTTGAGTTGCACCAAGGGTGTGAAGGACCCTTTCGACGTTCCAGAGGTGAGGTGTGATTAGCCCCGAGAAGCCTCTGCGGAAATGGGCCTCATCTCGCCTGCAGGGAGAACCTCCTGGATATTCTCGAGTTGCGGCAGGTCTTCTCGAGTTACGACGGGGACCTCAGGGACCCGCATTGGTGGCCTCAGGAAGGGCCAGGCCCCATGCGAGTTGCTAGGGGCCATCTCGGGATTCCTCTCCCGTCGATGCCGGGGCCTAAGACCTTGTGTGGAGTCGGGGCCGAAACCTGAGGATTCCTCTCCAGTTTTGACATGGATTTTGGGGTGCCTCTGAGTCTCGGCAGGGGAGTCAGGCCTCGTCTCGAGTGGGGGCATGCACGTGCGCTTTCCTCCCCAGCTGCAGCAGTAGGGTGACGCTTCCTGTCACGTGGATCAAGGGATCTTGGCTTTCCCTCGAGGCTTTCCCTCGAGGCTTTCCCACGAAGCTTTCACACAGGGCTGTGCCAAGTGTCACCTTGGTGTGAGTCGATCCTCGGCGAGAAAGACGAGCCGGTGAAGGGAAAAGAGGTTCCTCTGGAATGGACTGAGACATCTGGGGGACTCTTGGAATGGTGGCACGACCCTGGATTTCCTCTCGCCGTTCCTGTTGAGAGGGCCTCCTCTTGAGATGCGACGGGAACACCGGGAAATCTTTCCCGACGAAGCAGCGAAAGGATCCCTCACCTCGAGCTACGAGGCGGAAACGGGGCTCCTCTGGATGTGGGCGGGACCCTGGTGTTTCCTCTCGAGTGGAGACGGGTATGTCGGGGAACTTCTTGAGTTGCACCAAGGGTGTGAAGGACCCTTTCGACGTTCCAGAGGTGAGGTGTGATTAGCCCCGAGAAGCCTCTGCGGAAATGGGCCTCATCTCGCCTGCAGGGGAGAACCTCCTCGATATTCTCGAGATGCAGCAGGTCTTCTCGAGTTACGACGGGGACCTCAGGGACCCGCTCTGGTGGCCTCAGGTAGGGCCAGTCCCCATGCGAGTTGCTAGGGGCCAATCTCGGGATTCCTCTCCCGTCGATGCCGGGGCCTAAGACCTTGTGTGGAGTCGGGGCCGGAACCTGAGCATTCCTCTCCAGTGTTGACATGGATCTTGGGGTGCCTCTGAGTCTCCCTAGGGGAGTCAGGCCTCGTCTCGAGTGGGGGTATGCAAGTGCGCTTCCCTCCCGAGCTGCAGCAGTAGGGCCACGCTTCCTGTCACGGGGATCAAGGGATCTGTGGCTTTCCATCGAGGCTTTCCCACGAGGCTTTCCCACAGGGCTGTGCCAGGTGCCACCTTGGTGTGAGTCGATTCTCGGTGTGAAAGACGAGGCGGTGAAGGAAAAAGAGGTTCCTCTGCAATGGATTGAGACATCTGGGGGACTCTTGGAATGGTGGCACGACCCTGGAGTTCCTCTCGCCGTTCCTGTTGAGAGGGCCTCCTCTTGAGATGCGACGGGAACGCCGGGAATTCTTTCCCGACGAAGCAGGGAAAAGATCCCTCACCTCGAGCTACGAGGCGGAAACGGGGCTCCTATGGATGTGGGCGGGACCCTCGTGTTTCCTCTCGAGTGGAGACGGGTATGTCGGGGAACTTCTTGAGTTGCACCAAGGGTGTGAAGGACCCTTTCGACGTTCCAGAGGTGAGGTGTGATTAGCCCCGAGAAGCCTCTGCGGAAATGGGCCTCATCTCGCCTGCAGGGGAGAACCTCCTGGATATTCTCGAGTTGCGGCAGGTCTTCTCGAGTTACGACGGGGACCTCAGGGACCCGCTCTGGTGGCCTCAGGAAGGGCCAGGCCCCATGCGAGTTGCCAGGGGCCATCTCGGGATTCCTCTCCCGTCGATGCCGGGGCCTAAGACCTTGTGTGGAGTCGGGGCCGGAACCTGAGGATTCCTCTCCAGTGTTGATATGGATTTTGGGGTGCCTCTGAGTCTCCCCAGGGGGTCAGGCCTCGTCTCGAGTGGGGGCATGCACGTGCGCTTCCCTCCCGAGCTGCAGCATTAGGGTCACGCTTCCTGTCACGTGGATCAAGGGATCTGTGGCTTTCCCTCGAGGCTTTCCCTCGAGGCTTTCCCTCGAGGCTTTCCGACAGGGCTGTGCCAAGTGCCACCTTGGTGTGAGTCGATCCTCGGCGTGAAGACGAGCCGGTGACGGGAAAAAAGGTTCCTCTGGAATGGACAGAGACATCTGGGGGACTCTTGGAATGGTGGCACGACCCTGGAGTTCCTCTCGCCGTTCCTGTTGAGAGGGCCTCCTCTTAAGATGCGACGGGAACGCCGGGAATTCTTTCCCAACGAAGCAGGGAAAGGATCCCCCACTTCGAGCTATGAGACGGAAACGGGACTCTCTGGATGTTGGCGGGACCCTGGTGTTTCCTCTCGAGTGGAGACGGGTATGTCGGGGAACTTCTTGAGTTGCACCAAGGGTGTGAAGGACCCTTTCGACGTTCCAGAGGTGAGGTGTGATTAGCCCCGAGAAGCCTCTGCGGAAATGGGCCTCATCTCGCCTGCAGGGGAGAACCTCCTCGATATTCTCGAGATGCGGCAGGTCTTCTCGAGTTACGACGGGGACCTCAGGGACCCGCTCTGGTGGCCTCAGGTAGGGCCAGTCCCCATGCGAGTTGCTAGGGGCCAATCTCGGGATTCCTCTCCCGTCGATGCCGGGGCCTAAGACCTTGTGTGGAGTCGGGGCCGGAACCTGAGCATTCCTCTCCAGTGTTGACATGGATCTTGGGGTGCCTCTGAGTCTCCCTAGGGGAGTCAGGCCTCGTCTCGAGTGGGGGTATGCAAGTGCGCTTCCCTCCCGAGCTGCAGCAGTAGGGCCACGCTTCCTGTCACGGGGATCAAGGGATCTGTGGCTTTCCATCGAGGCTTTCCCACGAGGCTTTCCCACAGGGCTGTGCCAAGTGCCACCTTGGAGTGAGTCGATCCTCAGCGTGAAAGACGAGCCGGTGAAGGGAAAAGAGGTTCCTCTGGAATGGACTGAGACATCTGGGAGACTCTTGGAATGGTGGCACAACACTGGAGTTCCTCTCGCCGTTCCTGTTGAGAGGGCCTCCTCTTGAGATGCGACGGGAAAGCCGGGAATTCTTTCCCGACGAAGCAGGGAAAGGATCCGTCACCTCGAGCTACGAGGCAGAAACGGGGCTCCTCTGCCTGTGGGCGGGACCCTTGTGTTTCCTCTCGAGTGGAGACGGGTATGTCGGGGAACTTCTTGAGTTGCACCAAGGGTGTGAAGGACCCTTTCGACGTTCCAGAGGTGAGGTGTGATTAGCCCCGAGAAGCCTCTGCGGAAATGGGCCTCATCTCGCCTGCAGGGAGAACCTCCTGGATATTCTCGAGTTGCGGCAGGTCTTCTCGAGTTACGACGGGGACCTCAGGGACCCGCATTGGTGGCCTCAGGAAGGGCCAGGCCCCATGCGAGTTGCTAGGGGCCATCTCGGGATTCCTCTCCCGTCGATGCCGGGGCCTAAGACCTTGTGTGGAGTCGGGGCCGAAACCTGAGGATTCCTCTCCAGTTTTGACATGGATTTTGGGGTGCCTCTGAGTCTCGGCAGGGGAGTCAGGCCTCGTCTCGAGTGGGGGCATGCACGTGCGCTTTCCTCCCCAGCTGCAGCAGTAGGGTGACGCTTCCTGTCACGTGGATCAAGGGATCTTGGCTTTCCCTCGAGGCTTTCCCTCGAGGCTTTCCCACGAAGCTTTCACACAGGGCTGTGCCAAGTGTCACCTTGGTGTGAGTCGATCCTCGGCGAGAAAGACGAGCCGGTGAAGGGAAAAGATGTTCCTCTGGAATGGACTGAGACATCTGGGGGACTCTTGGAATGGTGGCACGACCCTGGATTTCCTCTCGCCGTTCCTGTTGAGAGGGCCTCCTCTTGAGATGCGACGGGAACACCGGGAAATCTTTCCCGACGAAGCAGCGAAAGGATCCCTCACCTCGAGCTACGAGGCGGAAACGGGGCTCCTCTGGATGTGGGCGGGACCCTGGTGTTTCCTCTCGAGTGGAGACGGGTATGTCGGGGAACTTCTTGAGTTGCACCAAGGGTGTGAAGGACCCTTTCGACGTTCCAGAGGTGAGGTGTGATTAGCCCCGAGAAGCCTCTGCGGAAATGGGCCTCATCTCGCCTGCAGGGGAGAACCTCCTCGATATTCTCGAGATGCAGCAGGTCTTCTCGAGTTACGACGGGGACCTCAGGGACCCGCTCTGGTGGCCTCAGGTAGGGCCAGTCCCCATGCGAGTTGCTAGGGGCCAATCTCGGGATTCCTCTCCCGTCGATGCCGGGGCCTAAGACCTTGTGTGGAGTCGGGGCCGGAACCTGAGCATTCCTCTCCAGTGTTGACATGGATCTTGGGGTGCCTCTGAGTCTCCCTAGGGGAGTCAGGCCTCGTCTCGAGTGGGGGTATGCAAGTGCGATTCCCTCCCGAGCTGCAGCAGTAGGGCCACGCTTCCTGTCACGGGGATCAAGGGATCTGTGGCTTTCCATCGAGGCTTTCCCACGAGGCTTTCCCACAGGGCTGTGCCAAGTGCCACCTTGGAGTGAGTCGATCCTCAGCGTGAAAGACGAGCCGGTGAAGGGAAAAGAGGTTCCTCTGGAATGGACTGAGACATCTGGGAGACTCTTGGAATGGTGGCACAACACTGGAGTTCCTCTCGCCGTTCCTGTTGAGAGGGCCTCCTCTTGAGATGCGACGGGAAAGCCGGGAATTCTTTCCCGACGAAGCAGGGAAAGGATCCGTCACCTCGAGCTACGAGGCAGAAACGGGGCTCCTCTGCATGTGGGCGGGACCCTTGTGTTTCCTCTCGAGTGGAGACGGGTATGTCGGGGAACTTCTTGAGTTGCACCAAGGGTGTGAAGGACCCTTTCGACGTTCCAGAGGTGAGGTGTGATTAGCCCCGAGAAGCCTCTGCGGAAATGGGCCTCATCTCGCCTGCAGGGAGAACCTCCTGGATATTCTCGAGTTGCGGCAGGTCTTCTCGAGTTACAACGGGGACCTCAGGGACCCGCATTGGTGGCCTCAGGAAGGGCCAGGCCCCATGCGAGTTGCTAGGGGCCATCTCGGTATTCCTCTCCCGTCGATGCCGGGGCCTAAGACCTTGTGTGGAGTCGGGGCCGAAACCTGAGGATTCTTCTCCAGTTTTGACATGGATTTTGGGGTGCCTCTGAGTCTCGGCAGGGGAGTCAGGCCTCGTCTCGAGTGGGGGCATGCACGTGCGCTTTCCTCCCCAGCTGCAGCAGTAGGGTGACGCTTCCTGTCACGTGGATCAAGGGATCTTGGCTTTCCCTCGAGGCTTTCCCTCGAGGCTTTCCCACGAAGCTTTCACACAGGGCTGTGCCAAGTGTCACCTTGGTGTGAGTCGATCCTCGGCGAGAAAGACGAGCCGGTGAAGGGAAAAGAGGTTCCTCTGGAATGGACTGAGACATCTGGGGGACTCTTGGAATGGTGGCACCACCCTGGATTTCCTCTCGCCGTTCCTGTTGAGAGGGCCTCCTCTTGAGATGCGACGGGAACACCGGGAAATCTTTCCCGACGAAGCAGCGAAAGGATCCCTCACCTCGAGCTACGAGGCGGAAACGGGGCTCCTCTGGATGTGGGCGGGACCCTGGTGTTTCCTCTCGAGTGGAGACGGGTATGTCGGGGAACTTCTTGAGTTGCACCAAGGGTGTGAAGGACCCTTTCGACGTTCCAGAGGTGAGGTGTGATTAGCCGCGAGAAGCCTCTGCGGAAATGGGCCTCTTCTCGCCTGCAGGGGAGAACCTCCTGGATATTCTCGAGTTGCGGTAGGTCTTCTCGAGTGACGACGGGGACCTCAGGGACCCGCTCTGGTGGCCTCAGGAAGAGCCAGTCCCCATGCGAGTTGCTAGGGGCCATCTCGGGATTCCTCTCCCATCGATTCCGGTGCCTAAGACCTTGTGTGGAGTCGGGGCCGGAACCTGAGTATACCTCTCCAGTGATGACATGGATCTTGGGGTTCCTCTGAGTCTCCCCAGGGGAGTCAGGCCTCGTCTCGAGTGGGGGCATGCACGTGCGCTTCCCTCCCGAGCTGCAGCAGTAGGGTCACGCTTCCTGTCACGTGGATCAAGGGATCTGTGGCTTTCCCTCGAGGCTTTCCCTCGAGGCTTTCCCACGAGGCTTTCCCACAGGGCTGTGCCAAGTGCCACCTTGGTGTGAGTCGATCCTCGGCGTGAAAGACGAGCCGGTGAAGGGAAAAGAGGTTCCTCTGGAATGGACTGAGACATCTGGGGGACTCTTGGAATGGAGGCATGACCCTGGTGTTCCTCTCGCCGTTCCTGTTGAGAGGGCCTCCTCTTGAGATGCGACGGGAACGCCGGGCATTCTTTCCCGACGAAGCAGGGAAAGGATCCCTCACCTCGAGCTACGAGGCGGAAACGGGGCTCCTCTGGATGTGGGCGGGACCCTCGTGTTTCCTCTCGAGTGGAGAAGGGTATGTCGGGAAACTACTTGAGTTGCACCAAGGGTGTAAAGGACCCTTTCCACGTTCCAGAGGTGAGGTGTGATTAGCACCGAGAAGCCTCTGCGGAAATGGGCCTCATCTCGCCTGCAGGGGAGAACCTCCTGGATATTCTCGAGTTGCGGCAGGTCTTCTCGAGTTACGACGGGGACCTCAGGGACCCGCTCTGGTGGCCTCAGGAAGGGCCAGTCCCCATGCGAGTTGCTAGGAGCCATCTCGGGATTCCTCTCCAGTGGATGCCGGTGCCTGAGACCTTGTGTGGAGTCGGGGCCGGAACCTGAGCATTCCTCTCCAGTGTTGTCATGGATTTTGGGGTGCCTCTGAGTCTCCCCAGGGGAGTCAGTCCTCGTCTCGAGTGGGGGCATGCACGTGCGCTTCCCTCCCGAGCTGCAGCAGTAGGGTCACGCTTCCTGTTACGTGGATCAAGGGATCTGTGGCTTTCCCTCGAGGCTTTCCCTCGAGGCTTTCCCACGAGGCTTTCCCACAGGGCTGTGCCACGTGCCACCTTGGTGTGAGTCGATCCTCGGCGTGAAAGACGAGCCGGTGAAGGGAAAAGAGGTTCCTCTGGAATGGACTGAGACATCTGGGGGACTCTTGGAATGGTGGCACGACCCTGGAGTTCCTCTCGCCGTTCCTGTTGAGAGGGCCTCCTCTGGAGATGCGACGGGAACGCCGGGAATTCTTTCCCGACGAAGCAGGGAAAGGATCCCTCACCTCGGGCTACGAGGCGGAAACGGGGCACCTCTGGATGTGGGCGGGACCCTCGTGTTTCCCCTCGAGTGGAGAAGGGTATGTCGGGGAACTTCTTGAGTTGCACCAAAGGTTTGAAGGAACCTTTCGACGTTCCAGAGGTGAGGTGTGATTAGCCCCGAGAAGCCTCGGCGGAAATGGGCCTCATCTCGCCTGCAGGGGAGAACCTCCTGGATATTCTCGAGTTGCGGCTGGTCTTCTCGAGTTACGACGGGGACCTCAGGGACCCGCTCTGGTGGCCTCAGGAAGGGCCAGTCCCCATGCGAGTTGCTAGGGGCCATCTCGGGATTCCTCTCCCATCGATGCCGGGGCCTAAGACCTTGTGTGGAGTCGGGGCCAGAACCTGAGCATTCCTTTCCAGTGTTGAAATGGATCTTGGGGTGCCTCTGAGTCTCCCCAGGGGAGTCCGGCTACGTCTCGTGTCGGGGCATGCACGTGCGGTTTCCTCCCGAGCTGCAGCAGTAGGGTCACGCTTCCTGTCACGTAGATCAAGGGATCTGTGGCTTTCCCTCTAGGCTTTCGCTCGAGGCTTTCCCACGAGGCTTTCCCACAGGGCTGTGCCAGGTGCCACCTTGGTGTGAGTCGATTCTCGGTGTGAAAGACGAGCCGGTGAAGGAAAAAGAGGTTCCTCTGCAATGGATTGAGACATCTGGGGGACTCTTGGAATGGTGGCACGACCCTGGAGTTCCTCTCGCCGTTCCTGTTGAGAGGGCCTCCTCTTGAGATGCGACGGGAACGCCGGGAATTCTTTCCCGACGAAGCAGGGAAAAGATCCCTCACCTCGAGCTAAGAGGCGGAAACGGGGCTCCTATGGATGTGGGCGGGACCCTCGTGTTTCCTCTCGAGTGGATACGGGTATGTCGGGGAACTTCTTGAGTTGCACCAAGGGTGTGAAGGACCCTTTCGACGTTCCAGAGGTGAGGTGTGATTAGCCCCGAGAAGCCTCTGCGGAAATGGGCCTCATCTCGCCTGCAGGGGAGAACCTCCTGGATATTCTCGAGTTGCGGCAGGTCTTCTCGAGTTACGACGGGGACCTCAGGGACCCGCTCTGGTGGCCTCAGGAAGGGCCAGGCCCCATGCGAGTTGCCAGGGGCCATCTCGGGATTCCTCTCCCGTCGATGCCGGGGCCTAAGACCTTGTGTGGAGTCGGGGCCGGAACCTGAGGATTCCTCTCCAGTGTTGAAATGGATTTTGGGGTGCCTCTGAGTCTCCCCAGGGGGTCAGGCCTCGTCTCGAGTGGGGGCATGCACGTGCGCTTCCCTCCCGAGCTGCAGCATTAGGGTCACGCTTCCTGTCACGTGGATCAAGGGATCTGTGGCTTTCCCTCGAGGCTTTCCCTCGAGGCTTTCCCTCGAGGCTTTCCGACAGGGCTGTGCCAAGTGCCACCTTGGTGTGAGTCGATCCTCGGCGTGAAGACGAGCCGGTGACGGGAAAAAAGGTTCCTCTGGAATGGACAGAGACATCTGGGGGACTCTTGGAATGGTGGCACGACCCTGGAGTTCCTCTCGCCGTTCCTGTTGAGAGGGCCTCCTCTTAAGATGCGACGGGAACGCCGGGAATTCTTTCCCAACGAAGCAGGGAAAGGATCCCCCACTTCGAGCTATGAGACGGAAACGGGACTCTCTGGATGTTGGCGGGACCCTGGTGTTTCCTCTCGAGTGGAGACGGGTATGTCGGGGAACTTCTTGAGTTGCACCAAGGGTGTGAAGGACCCTTTCGACGTTCCAGAGGTGAGGTGTGATTAGCCCCGAGAAGCCTCTGCGGAAATGGGCCTCATCTCGCCTGCAGGGGAGAACCTCCTCGATATTCTCGAGATGCGGCAGGTCTTCTCGAGTTACGACGGGGACCTCAGGGACCCGCTCTGGTGGCCTCAGGTAGGGCCAGTCCCCATGCGAGTTGCTAGGGGCCAATCTCGGGATTCCTCTCCCGTCGATGCCGGGGCCTAAGACCTTGTGTGGAGTCGGGGCCGGAACCTGAGCATTCCTCTCCAGTGTTGACATGGATCTTGGGGTGCCTCTGAGTCTCCCTAGGGGAGTCAGGCCTCGTCTCGAGTGGGGGTATGCAAGTGCGCTTCCCTCCCGAGCTGCAGCAGTAGGGCCACGCTTCCTGTCACGGGGATCAAGGGATCTGTGGCTTTCCATCGAGGCTTTCCCACGAGGCTTTCCCACAGGGCTGTGCCAAGTGCCACCTTGGAGTGAGTCGATCCTCAGCGTGAAAGACGAGCCGGTGAAGGGAAAAGAGGTTCCTCTGGAATGGACTGAGACATCTGGGAGACTCTTGGAATGGTGGCACCACCCTGGATTTCCTCTCGCCGTTCCTGTTGAGAGGGCCTCCTCTTGAGATGCGACGGGAACACCGGGAAATCTTTCCCGACGAAGCAGCGAAAGGATCCCTCACCTCGAGCTACGAGGCGGAAACGGGGCTCCTCTGGATGTGGGCGGGACCCTGGTGTTTCCTCTCGAGTGGAGACGGGTATGTCGGGGAACTTCTTGAGTTGCACCAAGGGTGTGAAGGACCCTTTCGACGTTCCAGAGGTGAGGTGTGATTAGCCGCGAGAAGCCTCTGCGGAAATGGGCCTCTTCTCGCCTGCAGGGGAGAACCTCCTGGATATTCTCGAGTTGCGGTAGGTCTTCTCGAGTGACGACGGGGACCTCAGGGACCCGCTCTGGTGGCCTCAGGAAGAGCCAGTCCCCATGCGAGTTGCTAGGGGCCATCTCGGGATTCCTCTCCCATCGATTCCGGTGCCTAAGACCTTGTGTGGAGTCGGGGCCGGAACCTGAGTATACCTCTCCAGTGATGACATGGATCTTGGGGTTCCTCTGAGTCTCCCCAGGGGAGTCAGGCCTCGTCTCGAGTGGGGGCATGCACGTGCGCTTCCCTCCCGAGCTGCAGCAGTAGGGTCACGCTTCCTGTCACGTGGATCAAGGGATCTGTGGCTTTCCCTCGAGGCTTTCCCTCGAGGCTTTCCCACGAGGCTTTCCCACAGGGCTGTGCCAAGTGCCACCTTGGTGTGAGTCGATCCTCGGCGTGAAAGACGAGCCGGTGAAGGGAAAAGAGGTTCCTCTGGAATGGACTGAGACATCTGGGGGACTCTTGGAATGGAGGCATGACCCTGGTGTTCCTCTCGCCGTTCCTGTTGAGAGGGCCTCCTCTTGAGATGCGACGGGAACGCCGGGCATTCTTTCCCGACGAAGCAGGGAAAGGATCCCTCACCTCGAGCTACGAGGCGGAAACGGGGCTCCTCTGGATGTGGGCGGGACCCTCGTGTTTCCTCTCGAGTGGAGAAGGGTATGTCGGGAAACTACTTGAGTTGCACCAAGGGTGTAAAGGACCCTTTCCACGTTCCAGAGGTGAGGTGTGATTAGCACCGAGAAGCCTCTGCGGAAATGGGCCTCATCTCGCCTGCAGGGGAGAACCTCCTGGATATTCTCGAGTTGCGGCAGGTCTTCTCGAGTTACGACGGGGACCTCAGGGACCCGCTCTGGTGGCCTCAGGAAGGGCCAGTCCCCATGCGAGTTGCTAGGAGCCATCTCGGGATTCCTCTCCAGTGGATGCCGGTGCCTGAGACCTTGTGTGGAGTCGGGGCCGGAACCTGAGCATTCCTCTCCAGTGTTGTCATGGATTTTGGGGTGCCTCTGAGTCTCCCCAGGGGAGTCAGTCCTCGTCTCGAGTGGGGGCATGCACGTGCGCTTCCCTCCCGAGCTGCAGCAGTAGGGTCACGCTTCCTGTTACGTGGATCAAGGGATCTGTGGCTTTCCCTCGAGGCTTTCCCTCGAGGCTTTCCCACGAGGCTTTCCCACAGGGCTGTGCCACGTGCCACCTTGGTGTGAGTCGATCCTCGGCGTGAAAGACGAGCCGGTGAAGGGAAAAGAGGTTCCTCTGGAATGGACTGAGACATCTGGGGGACTCTTGGAATGGTGGCACGACCCTGGAGTTCCTCTCGCCGTTCCTGTTGAGAGGGCCTCCTCTGGAGATGCGACGGGAACGCCGGGAATTCTTTCCCGACGAAGCAGGGAAAGGATCCCTCACCTCGGGCTACGAGGCGGAAACGGGGCACCTCTGGATGTGGGCGGGACCCTCGTGTTTCCCCTCGAGTGGAGAAGGGTATGTCGGGGAACTTCTTGAGTTGCACCAAAGGTTTGAAGGAACCTTTCGACGTTCCAGAGGTGAGGTGTGATTAGCCCCGAGAAGCCTCGGCGGAAATGGGCCTCATCTCGCCTGCAGGGGAGAACCTCCTGGATATTCTCGAGTTGCGGCTGGTCTTCTCGAGTTACGACGGGGACCTCAGGGACCCGCTCTGGTGGCCTCAGGAAGGGCCAGTCCCCATGCGAGTTGCTAGGAGCCATCTCGGGATTCCTCTCCAGTGGATGCCGGTGCCTGAGACCTTGTGTGGAGTCGGGGCCGGAACTTGAGCATTCCTCTCCAGTGTTGACATGGATTTTGGGGTGCCTCTGAGTCTCCCCAGGGGAGTCAGGCCTCGTCTCGAGTGGGGCCATGCACGTGCGCTTCCCTCCCGAGCTGCAGCAGTAGGGTCACGCTTCCTGTCACGTGGATCAAGGGATCTGTGGCTTTCCCTCGAGGCTTTCCCTCGAGGCTTTCCCACGAGGCTTTCCCACAGGGCTGTGCCAAGTGCCACCTTGGTGTGAGTCGATCCTCGGCGTGAAAGACGAGCCGGTGAAGGGAAAAGAGTTTCCTCTGGAATGGACCGAGACATCTGGGGGACTCTTGGAATGGTGGCACGACCCTGGAGTTCCTCTCGCCGTTCCTGTTGAGAGGGCCTCCTCTGGAGATGCGACGGGAACGCTGGGAATTCTTTCCCGACGAAGCAGGGAAAGGATCCCTCAAATCGGGCTACGAGGCGGAAACGGAGCACCTCTGGATGTGGGCGGGACCCTCGTGTTTCCCCTCGAGTGGAGAAGGGTATGTCGGGGAACTTCTTGAGTTGCACCAACGGTTTGAAGGAACCTTTCGACGTTCCAGAGGTGAGGTGTGATTAGCCCCGAGAAGCCTCGGCGGAAATGGGCCTCATCTCGCCTGCAGGGGAGAACCTCCTGGATATTCTCGAATTGCGGCTGGTCTTCTCGAGTTACGACGGGGAGCTCAGGGACCCGCTCTGGTGGCCTCAGGAAGGGCGAGGCCTCATGCGCGTTGCAACGGGCCATCTCGGGATTCCTCTCCCATCGATGCCGGGTCCTAAGACCTTGTGTGCAGTAGGGGCTGGAACCTGAGGATTCCTTTCCAGTGTTGACATGGATCTTGGGGTGCCTGTGAGTCTCCCCAGGCGAGTTCGGCCTCGTCTCGTGTGGGGACATGCACGTGAGCTTCCCTCCCTACCTGCAGCAGTAGGGTCACGCTTCCTGTCACGTGGATCAAGGGATCTGTGGCTTTCCCTCGAGGCTTTCCCTCGAGGCTTTCCCTCGAGGCTTTCCCACGAGGCTTTCCCACAGGGCTGTGCCAAGTGCCACCTTGGTGTGATTCGATCCTCGGCGTGAAAGACGAGCCGGTGAAGGGAAAAGAGGTTCCTCTGGAATGGACTGAGACATCTGGGGGACTCTTGGAACGGTGGCAGGACCCTGGAGTACCTCTCGCCGTTCCTGTTGAGAGGGAATCCTCCTGAGATGCGATGGGAACGCCGGGAATTCTTTCCCGACGAAGCAGGGAAAGGATCCCTCACCTCGAGCTACGAGGCGGAAACGGGGCTCCTCTGGATGTTGGCGGGACCATCGTGTTTCCTCTCGAGTGGAGACGGGTATGTCGGGGAACTTCTCGAGTTGCACCAAGGGTGTGAAGGACCCTTTCGACGTTCCAGAGGTGTGGTGTGATTAGCCCCGAGAAGCCTCTGCGGAAATGGGCCTCATCTCGCCTGCAGGGGAGAACCTCCTGGATATTCTCGAGTTGAGGCAGGTCTTCTCGAGTTACGACGGGGACCTCAGGGACCCGCTCTGGTGGCCTCAGGAAGGGCCAGTCCCCATGCGAGTTGCTAGGGGCCATCTCGGGATTCCTCTCCCGTCGATGCCGGGGCCGGAACCTGAGCATTCCTCTCCAGTGTTGACATGGATTTTGGGGTGCCTCTGAGTCTCCCCAGGGGAGTCAGGCTTCGTCTCGATTGGGGTCATGCTCGTGCGCTTTCCTCCCGAGCTGCAGCAGTAGGGTCACGCTTCCTGTCACGTGGATCAAGGGAACTGTGGCTTTCCCTCGAGGCTTTCCCTCGAGGCTTTCCCACGAGGCTTTCCCACAGGGCTGTGACACGTTCCAGCTTGGTGTGAGTCGATCCTCGGCGTGAAAGACGAGCCGGTGAAGGGAAAAGAGGTTCCTCTGGAATGGACTGAGACATCTGGGGGACTCTTCGAACGGTGGCAGGACCCTGGAGTTCCTCTCGCTGTTCCTCTTGAGAGGGCCTCCTCTTGAGATGCGACGGGAACGCCGGGAATTCTTTCCTGACGAAGCAGGGAAAGGATCCCTCACCTCGAGCTACGAGGCGGAAACGGGGCTCCTCTGGATGTGGGCGGGACCCTCGTCTTTCCTCTCGAGTGGAGACGGGTATGTCGGGGAACTTCTTGAGTTGCACCAAGGGTGTGAAGGACCCTTTCGACGTTCAATAGGTGAGGTGTGATTAGCCCCGAGAAGCCTCTGCGGAAATGGGCCTCATCTCGCCTGCAGGGGAGAACATCCTGGATATTCTCGAGTTGAGGCAGGTCTTCTCGAGTTACGACGGGGACCTCAGGGACCCGCTCTGGTGGCCTCAGGAAGGGCCAGTCCCCATGCGCGTTGCTAGTTGCCATCTCGGGATTCCTCACCCATCGATGCCGGGGCCTAATACCTTGTGTAGAGACGGGGCCGGAACCTGAGCATTCCTCTCCAGTGTTGACATGGATCTTGGGGTGCCTCTGAGTCGCCCCAGGGCAGTCAGGCCTCGTCTCGAGTGGGGGCATGCACGTGCGATTCCCTCCCGAGCTGCAGCAGTAGGGTCATGCTTCCTGTCACGTGGATCAAGGGATCTGTGGCTTTCCCTCGAGGCTTTCCCTCGAGGCTTTCCCTCGAGGCTTTCCCACGAGGCTTTCCCACAGGGCTGTGCCAAGTGCCACCTTGGTGTGATTCGATCCTCGGCGTGAAAGACGAGCCGGTGAAGGGAAAAGAGGTTCCTCTGGAATGGACAGAGACATTTGGGGGACTCTTGAAATGGTGGCACGACCCTGGAGTTCCTCTCTCCGTTCCTGTTGAGAGGGCCTCCTCTTGAGATGCGACGGGAACGCCGGGAATTCTTTACCGACGTAGCAGGGAAAGGATCCCTCACCTCGAGCTACGAGGCGGAAACGGGGTTCCTCTGGATGTGGGCGAGACCCTCGTGTATCCTCTCGAGTGGAGAAGGGTATGTCGGGGAACTTCTTGAGTTGCACCAAGGGTGTGAAAGACGCTTTCGACGTTCCAGAGGTGAGGTGTGATTAGCCCCGAGAAGACTCTGCGGAAACGGGCCTCCTCTCGCCTGCAGGGGAGAACCTCCTGGATATTCTCGAGTTGTGGCAGGTCTTCTCGAATTACGACGGGGACCTCAGGGACCCGCTTTGGTGGCCTCAGGAAGGGCCAGTCCACATGCGCGTTGCTAGAGGCCATCTCGGGATTCCTCTCGCATGGATGCCGGGGTCTAAGACCTTGTGTGGAGTCGGGGCCGGAACCTGAGGATTCCTCTCCAGTGTTGACATGGATCTTGGGGTGCCTCTGAGTCGCCCCAGGGGAGTCAGGCCTCGTCTCGAGTGGGGGCATGCACGTGCGCTTCCCTCCCGAGCTGCAGCAGTAGGGTCACGCTTCCTGTCACGTGGATCAAGGGATCTGTGTCTTTTTCTCGAGGCTTTCCCTCAAGACTTTCCCAAGAGGCTTTCCCACAGGGATGTGCCACGTGCCAGCTTGGTGTGTGTCGAACCTCGGCGTGAAAGACGAGCCGGTGAAGGGAAAAGAGGTTCCTCTGGAATGGACAGAGACATCTGGGGGACTCTTGGAACGGTGGCACGACCCTGGCGTTCCTCTCGCCGTTCCTGTTGAGAGGGCCTCCTCTTGAGATGCGACGGGAAAGCCGGGAATTCTTTCCTGACGAAGCAGGGAAAGAATCCCTCACCTCGAGCAACGAGGCGGAAACGGGGCTCCTCTGGATGTGGGCGGGACCCTCGTGTTTCCTCTCGAGTGGAGACGGGTATGTCGGGGGTTGCACCAAGGGTGTGAAGGACCCTTTCGACGTTCCAGAGGTGAGGAGTGATTAGCCCCGAGAAGCCTCTGCGGAAATGGGCCTCATCTCGCCTGGAAGGGAGAACCTCCTGGATATTCTCGAGTTGCGGCAGGTCTTCTCGAGTTACGACGGGGACCTCAGGGACCCGCTCTGGTGGCCTCAGTAAGGGCCAGTCCCCATGCGAGTTGCTAGGGGCCATCTCTGGATTCCTCTCCCGTCGATGCCGGGGCCTAAGACCTTGTGTGGAGTCGGGGCCTGAACCTGAGCATTCCTCTCCACTGTTGACATGGATTTTGGGGTGCCTCTGAGTCTCCCCAGGGGAGTCAGGCTTCGTCTCGATTGGGGTCATGCTCGTGCGCTTTCCTCCCGAGCTGCAGCAGTAGGGTCACGCTTCCTGTCACGTGGATCAAGGGATCTGTGGCTTTCCCTCGAGGCTTTCCCTCGAGGCTTTCCCACGAGGCTTTCCCACAGGGCTGTGCCAAGTGCCACCTTGGTGTGAGTCGATCCTCGGCGTGAAAGACGAGCCGGTGAAGGGAAAAGATGTTCCTCTGGAATGGACTGAGACATCTGGGGGACTCTTGGGACGGTGGCAGGACCCTGGAGTTCCTCTCGCCGTTCCTCTTGAGAAGGCCTCCTCTTGAGATTCGACGGGAACGCCGGGAATTCCTTCCCGACGAAGCAGGGAAAGGATCCGTCACCTCGAACTACGAGGCGGAAACGGGGCTCCTCTGGATGTGGGAGGGACCCTCGTGTTTCCTCTCGAATGGAGACGGGTATATCGGGGAACTTCTTTAGTTGCACCAAGGGTGTGAAGGACCCTTTCGACGTTCCAGAGGTGAGGTGTGATTAGCCCCGAGAAGCCTCTGCGGAAATGGGCCTCATCTCGCCTGCAGGGGAGAACCTCCTGGATATTCTCGAGTTGCGGCAGGTCTTCTCATGTTACGACGGGGACCTCAGGGACCCGCTCTGGTGGCCTCAGGAAGGGCCACTCCCCATGCGCGTTGCTAGGGGCCATCTCAGGATTCCTCTCCCGTCGATGCCGGGGCCTAAGATCTTGTGTGGAGTCGGGGCCAGAAACTGAGGATTCCTCTAAAGTGTTGACATGGATCTTGGGGTACCTCTCAGTCTCCCCAGTGGAGTCAGGCCTCGTCTCGAGTGGGGGCATGCACGTGCGCTTCCCTCCAGAGCTGCAGCAGTAGGGTCACGCTTCCTGTCACGTGGATCAAGGGATCTGTGGCTTTCCCTTGAGGCTTTCCCTCGAGGCTTTCCCACTAGGCTTTCCCACAGGGATGTGCCACGTGCCAGCTTGGTGTGAGTCGATCCTCGGCGTGAAAGACGAGCCGGTGAAGGGAAAAGAGGTTCCTCTGGAATGGACAGAGACATCTGGGGGACTCTTGGAATGGTGGCACGACTCTGGAGTTCCTCTCGCCGTTTCTGTTGAGAGGGCCTCCTTTTGAGATGTGACGGGAACGCCGGGAATTCTTTCCCGATGAAGCAGGGAAAGGATCCCTCACCTCGAGCAACGAGGCGGAAAAGGGGCTCCTCTGGATATGGGCGGGACCCTCGTGTTTCCTCTCGAGTGGAGAAGGGTATATCGGGGGTTGCGCCAAAGGTGTGAAGGACCCTTTCGACGTTCCAGAGGTTAGGTGTGATTAGCCCCTAGAAGCCTCTGCGGAAATGGGCCTCCTCATGCCTGGAGGGGAGAACCTCCTGGATGTTCTCGAGTTGCGGCAGGTCTTCTCGAGTTACGATGGGGACCTCAGGGACCCACTCTTGTGGCCGCAGGAAGGGCCAGCCAACATGTGTGTTGCTAGGGGCCATCTCGGGATTCCTCTCCCGTCGATGCCGGGGCCTAAGACCTTGTGTGGAGTCGGGGCCGGAAAATGAGGATTCCTCTCCAGTGTTGACATGGATCTTGGGGTGCCTCTGAGTCTCCCCAGGGGAGTCAGGCTTCGTCTCGAGTGGGGTCATGCTCGTGCACTTTCCTTCCGAGCTGCAGCAGTAGGGTCACGCTTCCTGTCACGTGGATCAAGGGATCTATGGCTTTCCCTCGAGGCTTTTCCTTGAGGCTTTCCCACGAGGCTTTCCCACAGGGCTGTGCCACGTGCCAGCTTGGTGTGAGTCGATCCTCGGCGTGAAAGACGAGCCGGTGAAGGGAAAAGAGGTTCCTCTGGAATGGACTGAGACATCTGGGGGACTCTTGGAACGGTGGCAGGACCTTGGAGTTCCTCTCGTCATTCCTCTTGAGAGGGCCTCCTCTTGAGATGCGACGAGAACGCCGGGAATTCCTTCCCGACGAAGCAGGGAAAGGATCCGTCACCTCGAAATACAGGGCGGAAACGGGGCTCCTCTGGATGTGGGCGGGACCCTAGTGTTTCCTCTCGAGAGGAGACCGGTATGTCGGGGAACTTCTTTAGTTGCACCAAGGGTGTGAAGGACCCTTTCGACGTTCCAGAGGTGAGGTGTGATTAGCCCCGAGAAGCCTCTGCGGAAATGGGCCTCATCTCACCTGCACGGGAGAACCTCCTGGATATTCTCGAGTTGCGGCAGGTCTTCTCAAGTTACGACGGGGACCTCAGGGACCCGCTCTGGTGGCCTCAGGAAGGGCCAGTCCACATGCGAGTTGCTAGGGATCATCTCGGGATACCTCTCCAGTCGATGCCGGGGCCTAAGACAGTGTGAGGAGTCGGGCTGGAACCTGAGAATTCCTCTCCAGTGTTGACATGGATCTTGGGGTGCCTCTGGGTCTCCCCAGGTGAGTCAGGCTTCGACTCGAGTGGGGGCATGCACGTGCGCTTTCCTCCCGAGCTGCAGCAGTAGGGTCACGCTTCCTGTCACGTGGATCAAGGGATCTGTGGCTTTCCTTTTAGGTTTTCCCTCGAGACATTCCCACGAGGCTTTCCCACAGGACTATGCCAAGTGCCACCTTGGTGTGAGTCGATCCTCGGCGTGAAAGACGAGCCGGTGAAGGGAAAAGAGGTTCCTCTGGAATGGACTGAGACATCTGGGGGACTCTTGGAATGATGGCACGACCCTGGAGTTCCTCTCGCCATTCCTGTTGAGAAGGCCTCCTCTTGAGATGCGACGGGAATGCCGGGAATTCCTTCCCGACAAAGCAGGGAAAGGATCCGTCACCTCGAGCTACGAGGCGGAAACGGGGCTCCTCTGGATGTGGGCGGGACCCTCGTGTTTCCTCTCGAGTGGAGACGGGTATGTCGGGGAACTTCTTGAGTTGCACCAAGGGTGGGAAGGACCCTTTCGACGTTCCAGAGGTGAGGTGTGATTCGCCCCGAGAAGCCTGTGCGAAAATGGGCCTCATTTTGCCTGCAGGGGAGAACCTCCTGGATATTCTCGAGTTGCGGCAGGTCTTCTCGAGTTATGACGGGGACCTCAGGGACCCGCTCTGGTGGACTCAGGAAGGGCCAGTCCCCATGCGCGTTGCTAGGGGCCATCTCGGGATTCCTCTCCCATCGATGCCGGTGCCTAAGACCTTGTGTGGAGTCGGGCCCGGAACCTGAGGATTCCTCTCCAGTGTTGACATGGATCTTGGGGTGCCTCTCAGTCTCCCCAGGGGAATCAGGCCTCGTCTCGAGTGGAGGCAGGCACGTGCGCTTGCCTCCCGAGCTGCAGCAGTAGGGTCACGCTTCCTGTCACGTGGATCAAGGGATCTGTGGCTTTCCCTCGAGGCTTTCCCTCGAGGCTTTCCCACGAGGCTTTCCCACAGGGCTGTGCCAAGTGCCACCTTGGTGTGAGTCGATCCTCGGCGTGAAAGACGAGCCGGTGAAGGGAAAAGACGTTCCTCTGGAATGGACAGAGACATCTGGGGGACTCTTGGAATGGTGGCACGACCCTGGAGTTCCTCTCGCCGTTCCTGTTGAGAGGGCCTCCTCTTGAGTTGCGACGGGAACGCCGGGAATTCTTTCCCGAAGAAGCAGGGAAAGGATCCCTCACCTCGAGCAACGAGGCGGAAACGGGGCTCCTCTGGATGTGGGCGGGACCCTCGTGTTTCCTCTCGAGTGGAGACGGGTATGTCGGGGACACTTCTTGAGTTGCACCAAGGGTGTGAAGGACCCTTTCCACGTTCCAGAGTTGAGGTGTGATTAGCCCCGAGAAGCCTCTGCGGAAATGGGCCTCCTCTCGCCTGCAGGGGAGAACCTCTTGTATATTCTCGAGATGCGGCAGGTCTTCTCGAGTTACGACGGGGACCGCAGGGACCCGCTCTGGTGGCCTCAGGAAGGGCCAGTCCCCATGCGAGTTGCTAGGGGCCATCTCGGGATTCCTCTTCCCTGGATACCGGGGCCTTAGTCCTTGTGTGGGGTCGGGGCCGGAACCTGAGGATTCCTCTCCAATGTTGACATGGATTTTGACGTGCCTCTGAGTCTCCCCAGGGGAGTCAGGCCTCGTCTCGAGTGGGGGCATGCACCTGCGCTTTCCTCCCGAGCTGCAGCAGTAGGGTCACGCTTCCTGTCACGTGGATCAAGGGATCTGTGGCTTTCCTCGAGGCTATCCCTCGAGGCTTTCCCACGAGGCTTTCCCACAGGGCTGTGCCACGTGCCACCTTGGTGTGAGTCGATCCTCGGCGTGAAAGACGAGCTGGTGTAGGGAAAAGAGATTCCTCTGGAATGGACTGAGACATCTGGGGGACTCTTGGAATGGTGGCACGACCCTGGAGTTCCTCTCGCCGTTCCTGTTGAGAGGGCCTCCTCCTGAGATGCGACGGGAACGCAGGGAATTCTTTCCCGATGAAGCAGGGAAAGGATCCCTCACCTCGAGCTACGAGGCAGAAATGGGGCTCCTCTGGATGTGGGCGGGACTCTCCTCTTTCCTCTCGAGTGGAGACGGGTATGTCGGGGAACTTCTTGAGTTGCACCAAGGGTGTGAAGGACCCTTTCGACGTTCCAGAGGTGAGGTGTGATTAGCCCCGAGAAGCCTCTGCGGAAATGGGCCTCATCTCGCCTGCAGGGAGAAACCTCCTGGATATTCTCGAGTTACGACGGGGACCTCAGGGACCCGCTCTGGTGGCCTCAGGAAGGGCCAGTCCCCATGCGAGTTGCTAGGGGCCATCTCGGGATTCCTCTCCCGTCGATACCGGGGCCTAAGACCTTGTGTGGAGTCGGGGCCGGAACCTGAGCATTCCTCTCCAGTGTTGACATGGATTTTGGGGTGCCTCTGAGTCTCCGCAGGGGAGTCAGGCCTCGTCTTGAGTGGGGGCATGCACGTGCACTTTCCTCCCCAGCTGCAGCAGTAGGGTCAAGCTTCCTGTCACGTGGATCAAGGGATCTGTGGCTTTCCCTTGAGGCTTTCCCTTGAGGCTTTCCCTCGAGGCTTTCCCACGAGGCTTTCCCACAGGGCTGTGCCAAGTGCCACCTTGGTGTGAGTCGATCCTCGGCGTGAAAGACGAGCCGGTGAAGGGAAAAGAGGTTCCTCTGGAATGGACTGAGACATCTGGGGGACTCTTGGAATGGTGGCACGACCCTGGAGTTCCTCTCGCCGTTCCTGTTGAGAGGGCCTCCTCTTGAGATGCGACGGGAACGCCGGGAATTCTTTCCCGACGAAGCAGGGAAAGGATCCCTCACCTCGAGCTACGAGGCGGAAACGGGGCTCCTCTGGATGTGGGCGGGACCCGCGTGTTTCCTCTCGAGTGGAGACAGGAAAGTCGGGGAACTTCTTGAGTTGCACCAAAGGTGTGAAGGACCCTTTCGACGTTCCAGAGGTGAGGTGTGATTAGCCCCGAGTAGCCTCTGCAGAAATGGGCCTCATCTCGCCTGCAGGGGAGAACCTCCTGGATATTCTCGAGTTGCGGCAGGTCTTCTCGAGTTACGACGGGGACCTCAGGGACCCGCTCTGGTGGCCTCAGGAAGGGCTAGTCCCCATGCGAGTTGCTAGGTGCCATCTCGGTATTCCCCTCCCGTCGATGCCGGGGCGGAAGACCTTGTGTGGATTCGGGGCGGGAAACTGAGCATTCCTCTCCAGTGTTAACATGGTTCTTGGGGTGCCTCTGAGTCTCTCCAGGGGAGTCCGGGTTCGTCTCGTGTATGGGCATGCACGTGGGGTTTCCTCCCGAGCTGCAGCAGTAGGGTCACGCTTCCTGTCACGTGGATCAAGGAATCTGTGGCTTTCCCTCTAGGCTTTCCCTCGAGGCTTTCCCACGAGGCTTTCACACAGGGCTGTGCCAAGTGCCACCTTGGGGTGAGTCGATCCTCGGCGTGAAAGACGAGCCGGTGAAGGAAAAAGAGGTTCCTCTGGAATGGATTGAGACATCTGGGGGACTCTTGGAATGGTGGCACTACCATGGAGTTCCTCTCGCCTTTCCAGTTGAGAGGGCCTCCTCTTGAGATGCGACGGGAACGCCGGGAATTCTTTCCCGGCGAAGCAGGGAAAAGATCCCTCACCTCGAGCTACGAGGCGGAAACGGGGCTCCTCTGGATGTGGGCGGGACCCTCGTGTTTCCTCTCGAGTGGAGACGGGTATGTCGGGGAACTTCTTGAGTTGCCCCAAGGGTGTGAAGGACCCTTTCGACGTTCCAGAAGTGAGGTGTGATTAGCCCCGATAAGCCTCTGCGGAAATGGGCCTCTTCTCGCCTGCAGGGGAGAACCTCCTGGATATTCTCGAGTTGCAGCAGGTCTTCTCGAGTTACGACGGGGACCTCAGGGACCCGCTCTTGTGGCCTCAGGAAAGGCCAGTCCCCATGCGAGTTGCTAGGGGCCATCTCGGGATTCCTCTCCCGTCGATGCCGGGGCCTAAGACCTTGTGTGGAGTCGGGGCCGGAACCTGAGCATTCCTCTCCAGTGTTGACATGGATTTTGGAGTTCCTCTGAGTCTCCCCAGGGGAGTCAGGCCTCGTCTCGAGTGGGCCCATGCGTGTGTTCCCTCCCGAGCTGCAGCAGTAGGGTCACGCTTCCTGTCACGTGGATCAAGGGATCAGTGGCTTTCCCTCGAGGCTTTCCCTCGAGGCTTTCCCACGAGGCTTTCCCACAGGGCTGTGCCAAGTGCCACCTTGTTGTGAGTCGATCCTCGGCGTGAAAGACGAGCCGGTGAAGGGAAAAGAGTTTCCTCTGGAATGGACTGAGACATCTGGGGGACTCTTGGAATGGTGGCACGACCCTGGAGTTCCTCTCGCCGTTCCTGTTGAGAGGGCCTCCTCTTGAGATGCGACGGGAACGCCGGGAATTCTTTCCCGACGAAGCAGGGAAAGGATCCCTCACCTCGAGCTACGAGGCGGAAACGGGGCTCCTCTGGATGTGGGCGGGACCCGCGTGTTTCCTCTCGAGTGGAGACAGGAATGTCGGGGAACTTCTTGAGTTGCACCAAAGGTGTGTAGGACCCTTTCGACGTTCCAGAGGTGAGGTGTGATTAGCCCCGAGAAGCCTCTGCGGAAATGGGCCTCATCTCGCCTGCAGGGGAGAACCTCCTGGATATTCTCGAGTTGTGGCAGGTCTTCTCGAGTTACCACGGGGACCTCAGGGACCCGCTCTGGTGGCCTCAGGAAGGGCCAGTCCCCATGCGAGTTGCTAGGGGCCATCTCGGGATTCCTCTCCCATCTATGCCGGGTCCTAAGACCGTGTGTGGAGTCGGGGCCGGAACCTGAGTATTCCTCTCCAGTGTTGACATGGATTTTTGTGTGCCTCTGAGTCTCCCCAGGGGAGTCAGGCCTCGTCTCGCGTGGGGGCATGCACGTGCGTTTTCCTACCAGCTGCAGATGTAGGGTCACGCTTCCTGTCACGTGGATCAGGGGATCTGTGGCTTTCCCTCGAGGCTTTCCCTCGAGGCTTTCCCAAGAGGCTTTCCACAGGGCTGTGCCAAGTGCCACCTTGGTGTGAGTCGATCCTCTGCGTGAAAGACGAGCATGTGAAGGGAAAAGAGTTTCCTCTGGAATGGACAGAGACATCTAGGGGACTCTTGGAATGGTGGCACGACCCTGGAGTTCCTCTCGCCGTTCCTGTTGAGAGGGCCTCCTCTTGAGATGTGACGGGTACGCCGGGAGTTCTTTCCCGACGAAGCAGGGAAAGGATCCGTCCCCTCGAGCTACGAGGCGGAAACGGGGCTCCTCTGGATGTGGGCGGGACCCTCGTGTTTCCTCTCGAGTGGAGACAGGTATGTCGGGGAACTTCTTGAGTTGCCCCAAGGGTGTGAAGGACCCTTTCGACGTTCCAGAGGTGAGGTGTGATTAGCCCCGAGAAGCCTCTGCGGAAATGGGCCTCATCTCGCCTGCAGGGAGAACCTCCTGGATATTCTCGAGTTGCGGCAGGTCTTCTCGAGTTACGACGGGGACCTCAGGGACCCGCATTGGTGGCCTCAGGAAGGGCCAGGCCCCATGCGAGTTGCTAGGGGCCATCTCGGGATTCCTCTCCCGTCGATGCCGGGGCCTAAGACCTTGTGTGGAGTCGGGGCCGGAACCTGAGGATTCCTCTCCAGTGTTGATATGGATTTTGGGGTGCCTCTGAGTCTCCCCAGGGGGTCAGGCCTCGTCTCGAGTGGGGGCATGCACGTGCGCTTCCCTCCCGAGCTGCAGCATTAGGGTCACGCTTCCTGTCACGTGGATCAAGGGATCTGTGGCTTTCCCTCGAGGCTTTCCCTCGAGTCTTTCCCTCGAGGCTTTCCGACAGGGCTGTGCCAAGTGCCACCTTGGTGTGAGTCGATCCTCGGCGTGAAGACGAGCCGGTGACGGGAAAAGAGGTTCCTCTGGAATGGACTGAGACATCTGGGGGTCTCTTTGAATGGTGGCACGACCCTGGAGTTCCTCTCGCCGTTCCTGTTGAGAGGGCCTCCTCTTGAGATGCGACGGGAACGCCGGGAATTCTTTCCCAACGAAGCAGGGAAAGGATCCCTCACTTCGAGCTATGAGACTGAAACGGGGCTCCTCTGGATGTGGGCGGGACCCTGGTGTTTCCTCTCGAGTGGAGATGGGTATGTCGGGGAACTTCTTGAGTTGCACCAAGGGTGTGAAGGACCCTTTCGACGTTCCAGAGGTGAGGTGTGATTAGCCCCGAGAAGCCTCTGCGGAAATGGGCCTCATCTCGCCTGCAGGGGAGAACCTCCTCGATATTCTCGAGATGCGGCAGGTCTTCTCGAGTTACCACGGGGACCTCAGGGACCCGCTCTGGTGGCCTCAGGAAGGGCCAGTCCCCATGCGAGTTGTTAGGGGCCATCTCGGGATTCCTCTCCCATCGATGCCGGGGCCTAAGACCTTGTGTGGAGTCGGGGCCAGAACCTGAGCATTCCTCTCCAGTGTTGACATGGATCTTGGGGTGCCTCTGAGTCTCCCCAGGGGAGTCCGGCTTCGTCTCGTGTCGGGGCATGCACGTGCGGTTTCCTCCCGAGCTGCAGCAGTAGGGTCACGCTTCCTGTCACGTGGATCAAGGGATCTGTGGCTTTCCCTCGAGGCTTTCCCTCGAGGCTTTCCCACGAGGCTTTCCCACAGGGCTGTGCCAAGTGCCACCTTGGTGTGAGTCGATCCTCGGCGTGAAAGACGAGCCGGTGAAGGGAAAAGAGGTTCCTCTGGAATGGACTGAGACATCTGGGGGACTCTGGGAATGGTGGCACGACCCTGGAGTTCCTCTCGCCGTTCCTGTTGAGAGGGCCTCCTCTTGAGATGCGACGGGAACGCCGGGAATTCTTTCCCGACGAAGCAGGGAAAGGATTCCTCACCTCGAGCTACGAGGCGGAAACGGGGTTCCTCTGGATGTGGGCGGGACCCGCGTGTTTCCTCTCGAGTGGAGACAGGAATGTCGGGGAACTTCTTGAGTTGCACCAAAGGTGTGAAGGACCCTTTCGACGTTCCAGAGGTGAGGTGTGATTAGCCCCGAGAAGCCTCTGCGGAAATGGGCCTCATCTCGCCTGCAGGGGAGAACCTCCTGGATATTCTCGAGTTGCGGCAGGTCTTCTCGAGTTACGACGGGGACCTCAGGGACCCGCTCTGGTGGCCTCAGGAAGGGCCAGTCCCCATGCGAGTTGCTAGGGGCCATCTCGGGATTCCTCTCCCGTCGATGCCGGGGCCTAAGACCTTGTGTGGAGTCGGGGCCGGAACCTGAGCATTCCTCTCCAGTGTTGACATGGATTTTGGAGTTCCTCTGAGTCTCCCCAGGGGAGTCAGGCCTCGTCTCGAGTGGGCCCATGCATGTGTGTTCCCTCCCGAGCTGCAGCAGTAGGGTCACGCTTCCTGTCACGTGGATCAAGGGATCTGTGGCTTTCCCTCGAGGCTTTCCCTCGAGGCTTTCCCACGAGGCTTTCCCACAGGGCTGTGCCAAGTGCCACCTTGTTGTGAGTCGATCCTCGGCGTGAAAGACGAGCCGGTGAAGGGAAAAGAGTTTCCTCTGGAATGGACTGAGACATCTGGGGGACTCTTGGAATGGTGGCACGACCCTGGAGTTCCTCTCGCCGTTCCTGTTGAGAGGGCCTCCTCTTGAGATGCGACGGGAACGCCGGGAATTCTTTCCCGACGAAGCAGGGAAAGGATCCCTCACCTCGAGCTACGAGGCGGAAACGGGGCTCCTCTGGATGTGGGCGGGACCCGCGTGTTTCCTCTCGAGTGGAGACAGGAATGTCGGGGAACTTCTTGAGTTGCACCAAAGGTGTGTAGGACCCTTTCGACGTTCCAGAGATGAGGTGTGATTAGCCCCGAGAAGCCTCTGCGGAAATGGGCCTCATCTCGCCTGCAGGGGAGAACCTCCTGGATATTCTCGAGTTGCGGCAGGTCTTCTCGAGTTACGACGGGGACCTCAGGGACCCGCTCTGGTGGCCTCAGGAAGGGCCAGTCCCCATGCGAGTTGCTAGGGGCCATCTCGGGATTCCTCTCCCATCGATGCCGGGTCCTAAGACCGTGTGTGGAGTCGGGGCCGGAACCTGAGTATTCCTCTCCAGTGTTGACATGGATTTTTGTGTGCCTCTGAGTCTCCCCAGGGGAGTCAGGCCTCGTCTCGCGTGGGGGCATGCACGTGCGTTTTCCTACCAGCTGCAGAAGTAGGGTCACGCTTCCTGTCACGTGGATCAGGGGATCTGTGGCTTTCCCTCGAGGCTTTCCCTCGAGGCTTTCCCAAGAGGCTTTCCACAGGGCTGTGCCAAGTGCCACCTTGGTGTGAGTCGATCCTCTGCGTGAAAGACGAGCATGTGAAGGGAAAAGAGTTTCCTCTGGAATGGACAGAGACATCTGGGGGACTCTTGGAATGGTGGCACGACCCTGGAGTTCCTCTCGCCGTTCCTGTTGAGAGGGCCTCCTCTTGAGATGTGACGGGTACGCCGGGAGTTCTTTCCCGACGAAGCAGGGAAAGGATCCGTCCCCTCGAGCTACGAGGCGGAAACGGGGCTCCTCTGGATGTGGTCGGGATCTGGTGTTTCCTCTCGAGTGGAGACGGGTATGTCGGGGAACTTCTTGAGTTGCACCAAGGGTGTGAAGGACCCTTTCGACGTTCCAGAGGTGAGGTGTGATTAGCCCCGAGAAGCCTCTGCGGAAATGGGCCTCATCTCGCCTGCAGGGGAGAACCTCCTCGATATTCTCGAGATGCGGCAGGTCTTCTCGAGTTACCACGGGGACCTCAGGGACCCGCTCTGGTGGCCTCAGGAAGGGCCAGTCCCCATGCGAGTTGTTAGGGGCCATCTCGGGATTCCTCTCCCATCGATGCCGGGGCCTAAGACCTTGTGTGGAGTCGGGGCCAGAACCTGAGCATTCCTCTCCAGTGTTGACATGGATCTTGGGGTGCCTCTGAGTCTCCCCAGGGGAGTCCGGCTTCATCTCGTGTCGGGGCATGCACGTGCGGTTTCCTCCCGAGCTGCAGCAGTAGGGTCACGCTTCCTGTCACGTGGATCAAGGGATCTGTGGCTTTCCCTCGAGGCTTTCCCTCGAGGCTTTCCCACGAGGCTTTCCCACAGGGCTGTGCCAAGTGCCACCTTGGTGTGAGTCGATCCTCGGCGTGAAAGACGAGCCGGTGAAGGGAAAAGAGGTTCCTCTGGAATGGACAGAGACATCTGGGGGACTCTTGGAATGGTGGCACGACCCTGGAGTTCCTCTCGCCGTTCCTGTTGAGAGGGCCTCCTCTTGAGATGCGACGGGAACGCCGGGAATTCTTTCCCGACGAAGCAGGGAAAGGATCCCTCACCTCGAGCTACGAGGCGGAAACGGGGTTCCTCTGGATGTGGGCGGGACCCGCGTGTTTCCTCTCGAGTGGAGACAGGAATGTCGGGGAACTTCTTGAGTTGCACCAAAGGTGTCAAGGACCCTTTCGACGTTCCAGAGGTGAGGTGTGATTAGCCCCGAGAAGCCTCTGCGGAAATGGGCCTCATCTCGCCTGCAGGGGAGAACCTCCTGGATATTCTCGAGTTGCGGCAGGTCTTCTCGAGTTACGACGGGGACCTCAGGGACCCGCTCTGGTGGCCTCAGGAAGGGCCAGTCCCCATGCGAGTTGCTAGGGGCCATCTCGGGATTCCTCTCCCGTCGATGCCGGGGCCTAAGACCTTGTGTGGAGTCGGGACCGGAACCTGAGCATTCCTCTCCAGTGTTGACATGGATTTTGGAGTTCCTCTGAGTCTCCGCAGGGGAGTCAGGCCTCGTCTCGAGTGGGCCCATGCATGTGTGTTCCCTCCCGAGCTGCAGCAGTAGGGTCACGCTTCCTGTCACGTGGATCAAGGGATCTGTGGCTTTCCCTCGAGGCTTTCCCTCGAGGCTTTCCCACGAGGCTTTCCCACAGGGCTGTGCCAAGTGCCACCTTGTTGTGAGTCGATCCTCGGCGTGAAAGACGAGCCGGTGAAGGGAAAAGAGGTTCCTCTGGAATGGACTGAGACATCTGGGGAACTCTTGGAATGGTGGCACGACCCTGGAGTTCCTCTCGCCGTTCCTGTTGAGAGGGCCTCCTCTTGAGATGCGACGGGAACGCCGGGAATTCTTTCCCGACGAAGCAGGGAAAGGATCCCTCACCTCGAGCTACGAGGCGGAAACGGGGCTCCTCTGGATGTGGGCGGGACCCGCGTGTTTCCTCTCGAGTGGAGACAGGAATGTCGGGGAACTTCTTGAGTTGCACCAAAGGTGTGTAGGACCCTTTCGACGTTCCAGAGGTGAGGTGTGATTAGCCCCGAGAAGCCTCTGCGGAAATGGGCCTCATCTCGCCTGCAGGGGAGAACCTCCTCGATATTCTCGAGATGCGGCAGGTCTTCTCGAGTTACCACGGGGACCTCAGGGACCCGCTCTGGTGGCCTCAGGAAGGGCCAGTCCCCATGCGAGTTGCTAGGGGCCATCTCGGGATTCCTCTCCCATCGATGCCGGGTCCTAAGACCGTGTGTGGAGTCGGGGCCGGAACCTGAGTATTCCTCTCCAGTGTTGACATGGATTTTTGTGTGCCTCTGAGTCTCCCCAGGGGAGTCAGGCCTCGTCTCGCGTGGGGGCATGCACGTGCGTTTTCCTACCAGCTGCAGAAGTAGGGTCACGCTTCCTGTCACGTGGATCAGGGGATCTGTGGCTTTCCCTCGAGGCTTTCCCTCGAGGCTTTCCCAAGAGGCTTTCCCACAGGGCTGTGCCAAGTGCCACCTTGGTGTGAGTCGATCCTCTGCGTGAAAGACGAGCATGTGAAGGGAAAAGAGTTTCCTCTGGAATGGACAGAGACATCTGGGGGACTCTTGGAATGGTGGCACGACCCTGGAGTTCCTCTCGCCGTTCCTGTTGAGAGGGCCTCCTCTTGAGATGTGACGGGTACGCCGGGAGTTCTTTCCCGACGAAGCAGGGAAAGGATCCGTCCCCTCGAGCTACGAGGCGGAAACGGGGCTCCTCTGGATGTGGGCGGGACCTTCGTGTTTCCTCTCGAGTGGAGACAGGTATGTCGGGGAACTTCTTGAGTTGCCCCAAGGGTGTGAAGGACCCTTTCGACGTTCCAGAGGTGAGGTGTGATTAGCCCCGAGAAGCCTCTGCGGAAATGGGCCTCATCTCGCCTGCAGGGAGAACCTCCTGGATATTCTCGAGTTGCGGCAGGTCTTCTCGAGTTACGACGGGGACCTCAGGGACCCGCATTGGTGGCCTCAGGAAGGGCCAGGCCCCATGCGAGTTGCTAGGGGCCATCTCGGGATTCCTCTCCCGTCGATGCCGGGGCCTAAGACCTTGTGTGGAGACGGGGCCGGAACCTGAGGATTCCTCTCCAGTGTTGATATGGATTTTGGGGTGCCTCTGAGTCTCCCCAGGGGGTCAGGCCTCGTCTCGAGTGGGGGCATGCACGTGCGCTTCCCTCCCGAGCTGCAGCATTAGGGTCACGCTTCCTGTCACGTGGATCAAGGGATCTGTGGCTTTCCCTCGAGGCTTTCCCTCGAGTCTTTCCCTCGAGGCTTTCCGACAGGGCTGTGCCAAGTGCAACCTTGGTGTGAGTCGATCCTCGGCGTGAAGACGAGCCGGTGACGGGAAAAGAGGTTCCTCTGGAATGGACTGAGACATCTGGGGGTCTCTTTGAATGGTGGCACGACCCTGGAGTTCCTCTCGCCGTTCCTGTTGAGAGGGCCTCCTCTTGAGATGCGACGGGAACGCCGGGAATTCTTTCCCAACGAAGCAGGGAAAGGATCCCTCACTTCGAGCTATGAGACTGAAACGGGGCTCCTCTGGATGTGGGCGGGACCCTGGTGTTTCCTCTCGAGTGGAGACGGGTATGTCGGGGAACTTCTTGAGTTGCACCAAGGGTGTGAAGGACCCTTTCGACGTTCCAGAGGTGAGGTGTGATTAGCCCCGAGAAGCCTCTGCGGAAATGGGCCTCATCTCGCCTGCAGGGGAGAACCTACTCGATATTCTCGAGATGCGGCAGGTCTTCTCGAGTTACCACGGGGACCTCAGGGACCCGCTCTGGTGGCCTCAGGAAGGGCCAGTCCCCATGCGACTTGTTAGGGGCCATCTCGGGATTCCTCTCCCATCGATGCCGGGGCCTAAGACCTTGTGTGGAGTCGGGGCCAGAACCTGAGCATTCCTCTCCAGTGTTGACATGGATCTTGGGGTGCCTCTGAGTCTCCCCAGGGGAGTCCGGCTTCGTCTCGTGTCGGGGCATGCACGTGCGGTTTCCTCCCGAGCTGCAGCAGTAGGGTCACGCTTCCTGTCACGTGGATCAAGGGATCTGTGGCTTTCCCTCGAGGCTTTCCCTCAAGGCTTTCCCACGAGGCTTTCCCACAGGGCTGTGCCAAGTGCCACCTTGGTGTGAGTCGATCCTCGGCGTGAAAGACGAGCCGGTGAAGGGAAAAGAGGTTCCTCTGGAATGGACAGAGACATCTGGGGGACTCTTGGAATGGTGGCACGACCCTGGAGTTCCTCTCGCCGTTCCTGTTGAGAGGGCCTCCTCTTGAGATGCGACGGGAACGCCGGGAATTCTTTCCCGACGAAGCAGGGAAAGGATCCCTCACCTCGAGCTACGAGGCGGAAACGGGGTTCCTCTGGATGTGGGCGGGACCCGCGTGTTTCCTCTCGAGTGGAGACAGGAATGTCGGGGAACTTCTTGAGTTGCACCAAAGGTGTGAAGGACCCTTTCGACGTTCCAGAGGTGAGGTGTGATTAGCCCCGAGAAGCCTCTGCGGAAATGGGCCTCATCTCGCCTGCAGGGGAGAACCTCCTGGATATTCTCGAGTTGCGGCAGGTCTTCTCGAGTTACGACGGGGACCTCAGGGACCCGCTCTGGTGGCCTCAGGAAGGGCCAGTCCCCATGCGAGTTGCTAGGGGCCATCTCGGGATTCCTCTCCCATCGATGCCGGGTCCTAAGACCGTGTGTGGAGTCGGGGCCGGAACCTGAGTATTCCTCTCCAGTGTTGACATGGATTTTTGTGTGCCTCTGAGTCTCCCCAGGGGAGTCAGGCCTCGTCTCGCGTGGGGGCATGCACGTGCGTTTTCCTACCAGCTGCAGAAGTAGGGTCACGCTTCCTGTCACGTGGATCAGGGGATCTGTGGCTTTCCCTCGAGGCTTTCCCTCGAGGCTTTCCCAAGAGGCTTTCCACAGGGCTGTGCCAAGTGCCACCTTGGTGTGAGTCGATCTTCTGCGTGAAAGACGAGCATGTGAAGGGAAAAGAGTTTCCTCTGGAATGGACAGAGACATCTGGGGGACTCTTGGAATGGTGGCACGACCCTGGAGTTCCTCTCGCCGTTCCTGTTGAGAGGGCCTCCTCTTGAGATGTGACGGGTACGCCGGGAGTTCTTTCCCGACGAAGCAGGGAAAGGATCCGTCCCCTCGAGCTACGAGGCGGAAACGGGGCTCCTCTGGATGTGGGCGGGACCCTCGTGTTTCCTCTCGAGTGGAGACAGGTATGTCGGGGAACTTCTTGAGTTGCCCCAAGGGTGTGAAGGACCCTTTCGACGTTCCAGAGGTGAGGTGTGATTAGCCCCGAGAAGCCTCTGCGAAAATGGGCCTCATCTCGCCTGCAGGGAGAACCTCCTGGATATTCTCGAGTTGCGGCAGGTCTTCTCGAGTTACGACGGGGACCTCAGGGACCCGCATTGGTGGCCTCAGGAAGGGCCAGGCCCCATGCGAGTTGCTAGGGGCCATCTCGGGATTCCTCTCCCGTCGATGCCGGGGCCTAAGACCTTGTGTGGAGTCGGGGCCAGAACCTGAGGATTCCTCTCCAGTGTTGATATGGATTTTGGGGTGCCTCTGAGTCTCCCCAGGGGGTCAGGCCTCGTCTCGAGTGGGGGCATGCACGTGCGCTTCCCTCCCGACCTGCAGCATTAGGGTCACGCTTCCTGTCACGTGGATCAAGGGATCTGTGGCTTTCCCTCGAGGCTTTCCCTCGAGTCTTTCCCTCGAGGCTTTCCAACAGGGCTGTGCCAAGTGCCACCTTGGTGTGAGTCGATCCTCGGCGTGAAGACGAGCCGGTGACGGGAAAAGAGGTTCCTCTGGAATGGACTGAGACATCTGGGGGTCTCTTTGAATGGTGGCACGACCCTGGAGTTCCTCTCGCCGATCCTGTTGAGAGGGCCTCCTCTTGAGATGCGACGGGAACGCCGGGAATTCTTTCCCAACGAAGCAGGGAAAGGATCCCTCACTTCGAGCTATGAGACTGAAACGGGGCTCCTCTGGATGTGGGCGGGACCCTGGTGTTTCCTCTCGAGTGGAGACGGGTATGTCGGGGAACTTCTTGAGTTGCACCAAGGGTGTGAAGGACCCTTTCGACGTTCCAGAGGTGAGGTGTGATTAGCCCCGAGAAGCCTCTGCGGAAATGGGCCTCATCTCGCCTGCAGGGGAGAACCTCCTCGATATTCTCGAGATGCGGCAGGTCTTCTCGAGTTACCACGGGGACCTCAGGGACCCGCTCTGGTGGCCTCAGGAAGGGCCAGTCCCCATGCGAGTTGTTAGGGGCCATCTCGGGATTCCTCTCCCATCGATGCCGGGGCCTAAGACCTTGTGTGGAGTCGGGGCCAGAACCTGAGCATTCCTCTCCAGTGTTGACATGGATCTTGGGGTGCCTCTGAGTCTCCCCAGGGGAGTCCGGCTTCGTCTCGTGTCGGGGCATGCACGTGCGGTTTCCTCCCGAGCTGCAGCAGTAGGGTCACTCTTCCTGTCACGTGGATCAAGGGATCTGTGGCTTTCCCTCGAGGCTTTCCCTCGAGGCTTTCCCACGAGGCTTTCCCACAGGGCTGTGCCAAGTGCCACCTTGGTGTGAGTCGATCCTCGGCGTGAAAGACGAGCCGGTGAAGGGAAAAGAGGTTCCTCTGGAATGGACTGAGACATCTGGGGGACTCTTGGAATGGTGGCACGACCCTGGAGTTCCTCTCGCCGTTCCTGTTGAGAGGGCCTCCTCTTGAGATGCGACGGGAACGCCGGGAATTCTTTCCCGACGAAGCAGGGAAAGGATCCCTCACCTCGAGCTACGAGGCGGAAACGGGGTTCCTCTGGATGTGGGCGGGACCCGCGTGTTTCCTCTCGAGTGGAGACAGGAATGTCGGGGAACTTCTTGAGTTGCACCAAAGGTGTGAAGGACCCTTTCGACGTTCCAGAGGTGAGGTGTGATTAGCCCCGAGAAGCCTCTGCGGAAATGGGCCTCATCTCGCCTGCAGGGGAGAACCTCCTGGATATTCTCGAGTTGCGGCAGGTCTTCTCGAGTTACGACGGGGACCTCAGGGACCCGCTCTGGTGGCCTCAGGAAGGGCCAGTCCCCATGCGAGTTGTTAGGGGCCATCTCGGGATTCCTCTCCCGTCGATGCCGGGGCCTAAGACCTTGTGTGGAGTCGGGGCCGGAACCTGAGCATTCCTCTCCAGTGTTGACATGGATTTTGGAGTTCCTCTGAGTCTCCCCAGAGGAGTCAGGCCTCGTTTCGAGTGGGCCCATGCATGTGTGTTCCCTCCCGAGCTGCAGCAGTAGGGTCACGCTTCCTGTCACGTGGATCAAGGGATCTGTGGCTTTCCCTCGAGGCTTTCCCTCGAGGCTTTCCCACGAGGCTTTCCCAGAGGGCTGTGCCAAGTGCCACCTTGTTGTGAGTCGATCCTCGGCGTGAAAGACGAGCCGGTGAAGGGAAAAGAGGTTCCTCTGGAATGGACTGAGACATCTGGGGGACTCTTGGAATGGTGGCACGACCCTGGAGTTCCTCTCGCCGTTCCTGTTGAGAGGGCCTCCTCTTGAGATGCGACGGGAACGCCGGGAATTCTTTCCCGACGAAGCAGGGAAAGGATCCCTCACCTCGAGCTACGAGGCGGAAACGGGGTTCCTCTGGATGTGGGCGGGACCCGCGTGTTTCCTCTCGAGTGGAGACAGGAATGTCGGCGAACTTCTTGAGTTGCACCAAAGGTGTGAAGGACCCTTTCGACGTTCCAGAGGTGAGGTGTGATTAGCCCCGAAAGCCTCTGCGGAAATGGGCCTCATCTCGCCTGCAGGGGAGAACCTCCTGGATATTCTCGAGTTGCGGCAGGTCTTCTCGAGATACGACGGGGACCTCAGGGACCCGCTCTGGTGGCCTCAGGAAGGGCCAGTCCCCATGCGAGTTGCTAGGGGCCATCTCGGGATTCCTCTCCCGTCGATGCTGGGGCCTAAGACCTTGTGTGGAGTCGGGGCCGGAACCTGAGCATTCCTCTCCAGTGTTGACATGGATTTTGGAGTTCCTCTGAGTCTCCCCAGGGGAGTCAGGCCTCGTCTCGAGTGGGCCCATGCATGTGTGTTCCCTCCCGAGCTGCAGCAGTAGGGTCACGCTTCCTGTCACGTGGATCAAGGGATCTGTGGCTTTGCCTCGAGGCTTTCCCACGAGGCTTTCCCACAGGGCTGTGCCAAGTGCCACCTTGTTGTGAGTCGATCCTCGGCGTGAAAGACGAGCCGGTGAAGGGAAAAGAGGTTCCTCTGGAATGGACTGAGACATCTGGGGGACTCTTGGAATGGTGGCACGACCCTGGAGTTCCTCTCGCCGTTCCTGTTGAGAAGGCCTCCTCTTGAGATGCGACGGGAACGCCGGGAATTCTTTCCCGACGAAGCAGGGAAAGGATCCCTCACCTCGAGCTACGAGGCGGAAACGGGGCTCCTCTGGATGTGGGCGGGACCAGCGTGTTTCCTCTCGAGTGGAGACAGGAATGTCGGCGAACTTCTTGAGTTGCACCAAAGGTGTGAAGGACCCTTTCGACGTTCCAGAGGTGAGGTGTGATTAGCCCCGAGAAGCCTCTGCGGAAATGGGCCTCATCTCGCCTGCAGGGGAGAACCTCCTGGATATTCTCGAGTTGCGGCAGGTCTCCTCGAGTTACGACGGGGACCTCAGGGACCCGCTTTGGTGGCCTCAGGAAGGGCCAGTCCCCATGCGAGTTGCTAGGGGCCATCTCGGGATTCCTCTCCCGTCGATGCCGGGGCCTAAGACCTTGTGTGGAGTCGGGGCCGGAACCTGAGCATTCCTCTCCAGTGTTGACATGGATTTTGGAGTTCCTCTGAGTCTCCCCAGGGGAGTCAGGCCTCGTCTCGAGTGGGCCCATGCATGTGTGTTCCCTCCCGAGCTGCAGCAGTAGGGTCACGCTTCCTGTCACGTGGATCAAGGGATCTGTGGCTTTCCCTCGAGGCTTTCCCTCGAGGCTTTCCCACGAGGCTTTCCCACAGGGCTGTGCCAAGTGCCACCTTGTTGTGAGTCGATCCTCGGCGTGAAAGACGAGCCGGTGAAGGGAAAAGAGGTTCCTCTGGAATGGACTGAGACATCTGGGGGACTCTTGGAAAGGTGGCACGACCCTGGAGTTCCTCTCGCCGTTCCTGTTGAGAGGGCCTCCTCTTGAGATGTGACGGGTACGCCGGGAGTTCTTTCCCGACGAAGCAGGGAAAGGATCCGTCCCCTCGAGCTACGAGGCGGAAACGGGGCTCCTCTGGATGTGGGCGGGACCCTCGTGTTTCCTCTCGAGTGGAGACAGGTATGTCGGGGAACTTCTTGAGTTGCCCCAAGGGTGTGAAGGACCCTTTCGACGTTCCAGAGGTGAGGTGTGATTAGCCCCGAGAAGCCTCTGCGGAAATGGGCCTCATCTCGCCTGCAGGGAGAACCTCCTGGATATTCTCGAGTTGCGGCAGGTCTTCTCGAGTTACGACGGGGACCTCAGGGACCCGCATTGGTGGCCTCAGGAAGGGCCAGGCCCCATGCGAGTTGCTAGGGGCCATCTCGGGATTCCTCTCCCGTCGATGCCGGGGCCTAAGACCTTGTGTGGAGTCGGGGCCGGAACCTGAGGATTCCTCTCCAGTGTTGATATGGATTTTGGGGTGCCTCTGAGTCTCCCCAGGGGGTCAGGCCTCGTCTCGAGTGGGGGCATGCACGTGCGATTCCCTCCCGAGCTGCAGCATTAGGGTCACGCTTCCTGTCACGTGGATCAAGGGATCTGTGGCTTTCCCTCGAGGCTTTCCCTCGAGTCTTTCCCTCGAGGCTTTCCGACAGGGCTGTGCCAAGTGCCACCTTGGTGTGAGTCGATCCTCGGCGTGAAGACGAGCCGGTGACGGGAAAAGAGGTTCCTCTGGAATGGACTGAGACATCTGGGGGACTCTTGGAATGGTGGCACGACCCTGGAGTTCCTCTCGCCGTTCCTGTTGAGAGGGCCTCCTCTTGAGATGCGACGGGAACGCCGGGAATTCTTTCCCAACGAAGCAGGGAAAGGATCCCTCACTTCGAGCTATGAGACTGAAACGGGGCTCCTCTGGATGTGGGCGGGACCCTGGTGTTTCCTCTCGAGTGGAGATGGGTATGTCGGGGAACTTCTTGAGTTGCACCAAGGGTGTGAAGGACCCTTTCGACGTTCCAGAGGTGAGGTGTGATTAGCCCCGAGAAGCCTCTGCGGAAATGGGCCTCATCTCGCCTGCAGGGGAGAACCTCCTGGATATTCTCGAGTTGCGGCAGGTCTTCTCGAGTTACGACGGGGACCTCAGGGACCCGCTCTGGTGGCCTCAGGAAGGGCCAGTCCCCATGCGAGTTGTTAGGGGCCATCTCGGGATTCCTCTCCCGTCGATGCCGGGGCCTAAGACCTTGTGTGGAGTCGGGGCCGGAACCTGAGCATTCCTCTCCAGTGTTGACATGGATTTTGGAGTTCCTCTGAGTCTCCCCAGGGGAGTCAGGCCTCGTCTCGAGTGGGCCCATGCATGTGTGTTCCCTCCCGAGCTGCAGCAGTAGGGTCACGCTTCCTGTCACGTGGATCAAGGGATCTGTGGCTTTCCCTCGAGGCTTTCCCTCGAGGCTTTCCCACGAGGCTTTCCCAGAGGGCTGTGCCAAGTGCCACCTTGTTGTGAGTCGATCCTCGGCGTGAAAGACGAGCCGGTGAAGGGAAAAGAGGTTCCTCTGGAATGGACTGAGACATCTGGGGGACTCTTGGAATGGTGGCACGACCCTGGAGTTCCTCTCGCCGTTCCTGTTGAGAGGGCCTCCTCTTGAGATGCGACGGGAACGCCGGGAATTCTTTCCCGACGAAGCAGGGAAAGGATCCCTCACCTCGAGCTACGAGGCGGAAACGGGGTTCCTCTGGATGTGGGCGGGACCCGCGTGTTTCCTCTCGAGTGGAGACAGGAATGTCGGCGAACTTCTTGAGTTGCACCAAAGGTGTGAAGGACCCTTTCGACGTTCCAGAGGTGAGGTGTGATTAGCCCCGAGAAGCCTCTGCGGAAATGGGCCTCATCTCGCCTGCAGGGGAGAACCTCCTGGATATTCTCGAGTTGCGGCAGGTCTTCTCGAGATACGACGGGGACCTCAGGGACCCGCTCTGGTGGCCTCAGGAAGGGCCAGTCCCCATGCGAGTTGCTAGGGGCGATCTCGGGATTCCTCTCCCGTCGATGCTGGGGCCTAAGACCTTGTGTGGAGTCGGGGCCGGAACCTGAGCATTCCTCTCCAGTGTTGACATGGATTTTGGAGTTCCTCTGAGTCTCCCCAGGGGAGTCAGGCCTCGTCTCGAGTGGGCCCATGCATGTGTGTTCCCTCCCGAGCTGCAGCAGTAGGGTCACGCTTCCTGTCACGTGGATCAAGGGATCTGTGGCTTTCCCTCGAGGCTTTCCCACGAGGCTTTCCCACAGGGCTGTGCCAAGTGCCACCTTGTTGTGAGTCGATCCTCGGCGTGAAAGACGAGCCGGTGAAGGGAAAAGAGGTTCCTCTGGAATTGACTGAGACATCTGGGGGACTCTTGGAATGGTGGCACGACCCTGGAGTTCCTCTCGCCGTTCCTGTTGAGAGGGCCTCCTCTTGAGATGCGACGGGAACGCCGGGAATTCTTTCCCGACGAAGCAGGGAAAGGATCCCTCACCTCGAGCTACGAGGCGGAAACGGGGCTCCTCTGGATGTGGGCGGGACCAACGTGTTTCCTCTCGAGTGGAGACAGGAATGTCGGGGAACTTCTTGAGTTGCACCAAAGGTGTGTAGGACCCTTTCGACGTTCCAGAGGTGAGGTGTGATTAGCCCCGAGAAGCCTCTGCGGAAATGGGCCTCATCTCGCCTGCAGGGGAGAACCTCCTGGATATTCTCGAGTTGCGGCAGGTCTTCTCGAGTTACGACGGGGACCTCAGGGACCCGCTCTGGTGGCCTCAGGAAGGGCCAGTCCCCATGCGAGTTGCTAGGGGCCATCTCGGGATTCCTCTCCCATCGATGCCGGGGCCTAAGACCGTGTGTGGAGTCGGGGCCGGAACCTGAGTATTCCTCTCCAGTGTTGACATGGATTTTTGTGTGCCTCTGAGTCTCCGCAGGGGAGTCAGGCCTCGTCTCGCGTGGGGGCATGCACGTGCGTTTTCCTACCAGCTGCAGAAGTAGGGTCACGCTTCCTGTCACGTGGATCAGGGGATCTGTGGCTTTCCCTCGAGGCTTTCCCTCGAGGCTTTCCCAAGAGGCTTTCCCATAGGGCTGTGCCAAGTGCCACCTTGGTGTGAGTCGCTCCTCTGCATGAAAGACGAGCATGTGAAGGGAAAAGAGTTTCCTCTGGAATGGACAGAGACATCTGGGGGACTCTTGGAGTGGTGGCACGACCGTGGAGTTCCTCTCGCCGTTCCTGTTGAGAGGGCCTCCTCTTGAGATGTGACGGGTACGCCGGGAGTTCTTTCCCGACGAAGCAGGGAATGGATCCGTCCCCTCAAGCTACGAGGCGGAAACGGGGCTCCTCTGGATGTGGGCGGGACCCTCGTGTTTCCTCTCGAGTGGAGACAGGTATGTCGGGGAACTTCTTGAGTTGCCCCAAGGGTGTGAAGGACCCTTTCGACGTTCCAGAGTTGAGGTGTGATTAGCCCCGAGAAGCCTCTGCGGAAATGGGCCTCATCTCGCCTGCAGGGAGAACCTCCTGGATATTCTCGAGTTGCGGCAGGTCTTCTCGAGTTACGACGGGGACCTCAGGGACCCGCATTGGTGGCCTCAGGAAGGGCCAGGCCCCATGCGAGTTGCTAGGGGCCATCTCGGGATTCCTCTCCCGTCGATGCCGGGGCCTAAGACCTTGTGTGGAGTCGGGGCCGGAACCTGAGGATTCCTCTCCAGTGTTGATATGGATTTTGGGGTGCCTCTGAGTCTCCCCAGGGGGTCAGGCCTCGTCTCGAGTGGGGGCATGCACGTGCGGTTTCCTCCCGAGCTGCAGCAGTAGGGTCACGCTTCCTGTCACGTGGATCAAGGGATCTGTGGCTTTCCCTCGAGGCTTTCCCTCGAGGCTTTCCCACGAGGCTTTCCCACAGGGCTGTGCCAAGTGCCACCTTGGTGTGAGTCGATCCTCGGCGTGAAAGACGAGCCGGTGAAGGGAAAAGAGGTTCCTCTGGAATGGACTGAGACATCTGGGGGACTCTTGGAATGGTGGCACGACCCTGGAGTTCCTCTCGCCGTTCCTGTTGAGAGGGCCTCCTCTTGAGATGCGACGGGAACGCCGGGAATTCTTTCCCGACGAAGCAGGGAAAGGATCCCTCACCTCGAGCTACGAGGCGGAAATGGGGTTCCTCTGGATGTGGGCGGGACCCGCGTGTTTCCTCTCGAGTGGAGACAGGAATGTCGGGGAACTTCTTGAGTTGCACCAAAGGTGTGAAGGACCCTTTCGACGTTCCAGAGGTGAGGTGTGATTAGCCCCGAGAAGCCTCTGCGGAAATGGGCCTCATCTCGCCTGCAGGGGAGAACCTCCTGGATATTCTCGAGTTGCGGCAGGTCTTCTCGAGTTACGACGGGGACCTCTGGGACCCGCTCTGTTGGCCTCAGGAAGGGCCAGTCCCCATGCGAGTTGCTAGGGGCCATCTCGGGATTACTCTCCCGTCGATGCCGGGGCCTAAGACCTTGTGTGGAGTCGGGGCCGGTACCTGAGCATTCCTCTCCAGTGTTGACATGGATTTTGGAGTTCCTCTGAGTCTCCCCAGGGGAGTCAGGCCTCGTCTCGTGTGGGCCCATGCATGTGTGTTCCCTCCCGAGCTGCAGCAGTAGGGTCACGCTTCCTGTCACGTGGATCAAGGGATCTGTGGCTTTCCCTCGAGGCTTTCCCTCGAGGCTTTCCCACGAGGCTTTCCCACAGGGCTGTGCCAAGTGCCACCTTGTTGTGAGTCGATCCTCGGCGTGAAAGACGAGCCGGTGAAGGGAAAAGAGGTTCCTCTGGAATGGACTGAGACATCTGGGGGACTCTTGGAATGGTGGCACGACCCTGGAGTTCCTCTCGCCGTTCCTGTTGAGAGGGCCTCCTCTTGAGATGCGACGGGAACGCCGGGAATTCTTTCCCGACGAAGCAGGGAAAGGATCCCTCACCTCGAGCTACGAGGCGGAAACGGGGTTCCTCTGGATGTGGGCGGGACCCGCGTGTTTCCTCTCGAGTGGAGACAGGAATGTCGGCGAACTTCTTGAGTTGCACCAAAGGTGTGAAGGACCCTTTCGACGTTCCAGAGGTGAGGTGTGATTAGCCCCGAGAAGCCTCTGCGGAAATGGGCCTCATCTCGCCTGCAGGGGAGAACCTCCTGGATATTCTCGAGTTGCGGCAGGTCTTCTCGAGTTACGACGGGGACCTCAGGGACCCGCTCTGGTGGCCTCAGGAAGGGCCAGTCCCCATGCGAGTTGCTAGGGGCCATCTCGGGATTCCTCTCCCGTCGATGCCGGGGCCTAAGACCTTGTGTGGAGTCGGGGCCGGAACCTGAGCATTCCTCTCCAGTGTTGACATGGATTTTGGAGTTCCTCTGAGTCTCCCCAGGGGAGTCAGGCCTCGTCTCGAGTGGGCCCATGCATGTGTGTTCCCTCCCGAGCTGCAGCAGTAGGGTCACGCTTCCTGTCACGTGGATCAAGGGATCTGTGGCTTTCCCTCGAGGCTTTCCCTCGAGGCTTTCCCACGAGGCTTTCCCACAGGGCTGTGCCAAGTGCCACCTTGTTGTGAGTCGATCCTCGGCGTGAAAGACGAGCCGGTGAAGGGAAAAGAGTTTCCTCTGGAATGGACTGAGACATCTGGGGGACTCTTGGAATGGTGGCACGACCCTGGAGTTCCTCTCGCCGTTCCTGTTGAGAGGGCCTCCTCTTGAGATGCGACGGGAACGCCGGGAATTCTTTCCCGACGAAGCAGGGAAAGGATCCCTCACCTCGAGCTACGAGGCGGAAACGGGGCTCCTCTGGATGTGGGCGGGACCCGCGTGTTTCCTCTCGAGTGGAGACAGGAATGTCGGGGAACTTCTTGAGTTGCACCAAAGGTGTGTAGGACCCTTTTGACGTTCCAGAGGTGAGGTGTGATTAGCCCCGAGAAGCCTCTGCGGAAATGGGCCTCATCTCGCCTGCAGGGGAGAACCTCCTGGATATTCTCGAGTTGTGGCAGGTCTTCTCGAGTTACGACGGGGACCTCAGGGACCCGCTCTGGTGGCCTCAGGAAGGGCCAGTCCCCATGCGAGTTGCTAGGGGCCATCTCGGGATTCCTCTCCCATCTATGCCGGGTCCTAAGACCGTGTGTGGAGTCGGGGCCGAACCTGAGTATTCCTCTCCAGTGTTGACATGGATTTTTGTGTGCCTCTGAGTCTCCCCAGGGGAGTCAGGCCTCGTCTCGCGTGGGGGCATGCACGTGCGTTTTCCTACCAGCTGCAGAAGTAGGGTCACGCTTCCTGTCACGTGGATCAGGGGATCTGTGGCTTTCCCTCGAGGCTGTCCCTCGAGGCTTTCCCAAGAGGCTTTCCCACAGGGCTGTGCCAAGTGCCACCTTGGTGTGAGTCGATCCTCTGCGTGAAAGACGAGCATGTGAAGGGAAAAGAGTTTCCTCTGGAATGAACAGAGACATCTGGGGGACTCTTGGAATGGTGGCACGACCCTGGAGTTCCTCTCGCCGTTCCTGTTGAGAGGGCCTCCTCTTGAGATGTGACGGGTACGCCGGGAGTTCTTTCCCGACGAAGCAGGGAAAGGATCCCTCACCTCGAGCTACGAGGCGGAAACGGGGCTCCTCTGGATGTGGGTGGGACCCTCGTGTTTCCTCTCGAGTGGAGACAGGTATGTCGGGGAACTTCTTGAGTTGCCCCAAGGGTGTGAAGGACCCTTTCGACGTTCCAGAGGTGAGGTGTGATTAGCCCCGAGAAGCCTCTGCGGAAATGGGCCTCATCTCGCCTGCAGGGAGAACCTCCTGGATATTCTCGAGTTGCGGCAGGTCTTCTCGAGTTACGACGGGGACCTCAGGGACCCGCATTGGTGGCCTCAGGAAGGGCCAGGCCCCATGCGAGTTGCTAGGGGCCATCTCGGGATTCCTCTCCCGTCGATGCCGGGGCCAAAGACCTTGTGTGGAGTCGGGGCCGGAACCTGAGGATTCCTCTCCAGTGTTGATATGGATTTTGGGGTGCCTCTGAGTCTCCCCAGGGGGTCAGGCCTCGTCTCGAGTGGGGGCATGCACGTGCGCTTCCCTCCCGAGCTGCAGCATTAGGGTCACGCTTCCTGTCACGTGGATCAAGGGATCTGTGGCTTTCCCTCGAGGCTTTCCCTCGAGTCTTTCCCTCGAGGCTTTCCGACAGGGCTGTGCCAAGTGCCACCTTGGTGTGAGTCGATCCTCGGCGTGAAGACGAGCCGGTGACGGGAAAAGAGGTTCCTCTGGAATGGACTGAGACATCTGGGGGTCTCTTTGAATGGTGGCACGACCCTGGAGTTCCTCTCGCCGTTCCTGTTGAGAGGGCCTCCTCTTGAGATGCGACGGGAACGCCGGGAATTCTTTCCCAACGAAGCAGGGAAAGGATCCCTCACTTCGAGCTATGAGACTGAAACGGGGCTCCTCTGGATGTGGGCGGGACCCTGGTGTTTCCTCTCGAGTGGAGATGGGTATGTCGGGGAACTTCTTGAGTTGCACCAAGGGTGTGAAGGACCCTTTCGACGTTCCAGAGGTGAGGTGTGATTAGCCCCGAGAAGCCTCTGCGGAAATGGGCCTCATCTCGCCTGCAGGGGAGAACCTCCTCGATATTCTCGAGATGCGGCAGGTCTTCTCGAGTTACCACGGGGACCTCAGGGACCCGCTCTGGTGGCCTCAGGAAGGGCCAGTCCCCATGCGAGTTGTTAGGGGCCATCTCGGGATTCCTCTCCCATCGATGCCGGGGCCTAAGACCTTGTGTGGAGTCGGGGCCAGAACCTGAGCATTCCTCTCCAGTGTTGACATGGATCTTGGGGTGCCTCTGAGTCTCCCCAGGGGAGTCCGGCTTCGTCTCGTGTCGGGGCATGCACGTGCGGTTTCCTCCCGAGCTGCAGCAGTAGGGTCACGCTTCCTGTCACGTGGATCAAGGGATCTGTGGCTTTCCCTCGAGGCTTTCCCTCGAGGCTTTCCCACGAGGCTTTCCCAGAGGGCTGTGCCAAGTGCCACCTTGTTGTGAGTCGATCCTCGGCGTGAAAGACGAGCCGGTGAAGGGAAAAGAGTTTCCTCTGGAATGGACAGAGACATCTGGGGGACTCTTGGAATGGTGGCACGACCCTGGAGTTCCTCTCGCCGTTCCTGTTGAGAGGGCCTCCTCTTGAGATGTGACGTGTACGCCGGGAGTTCTTTCCCGACGAAGCAGGGAAAGGATCCGTCCCCTCGAGCTACGAGGCGGAAACGGGGCTCCTCTGGATGTGGGCGGGACCCTGGTGTTTCCTCTCGAGTGGAGACGGGTATGTCGGCGAACTTCTTGAGTTGCACCAAGGGTGTGAAGGACCCTTTCGACGTTCCAGAGGTGAGGTGTGATTAGCCCCGAGAAGCCTCTGCGGAAATGGGCCTCATCTCGCCTGCAGGGGAGAACCTCCTCGATATTCTCGAGATGCGGCAGGTCTTCTCGAGTTACCACGGGGACCTCAGGGACCCGCTCTGGTGGCCTCAGGAAGGGCCAGTCCCCATGCGAGTTGTTAGGGGCCATCTCGGGATTCCTCTCCCATCGATGCCGGGGCCTAAGACCTTGTGTGGAGTCGGGGCCAGAACCTGAGCATTCCTCTCCAGTGTTGACATGGATCTTGGGGTGCCTCTGAGTCTCGCCAGGGGAGTCCGGCTTCGTCTCGTGTCGGGGCATGCACGTGCGGGTTCCTCCCGAGCTGCAGCAGTAGGGTCACGCTTCCTGTCACGTGGATCAAGGGATCTGTGGCTTTCCCTCGAGGCTTTCCCTCGAGGCTTTCCCACGAGGCTTTCCCACAGGGCTGTGCCAAGTGCCACCTTGGTGTGAGTCGATCCTCGGCGTGAAAGACGAGCCGGTGAAGGGAAAAGAGGTTCCTCTGGAATGGACTGAGACATCTGGGGGACTCTTGGAATGGTGGCACGACCCTGGAGTTCCTCTCGCCGTTCCTGTTGAGAGGGCCTCCTCTTGAGATGCGACGGGAACGCCGGGAATTCTTTCCCGACGAAGCAGGGAAAGGATTCCTCACCTCGAGCTACGAGGCGGAAACGGGGTTCCTCTGGATGTGGGCGGGACCCGCGTGTTTCCTCTCGAGTGGAGACAGGAATGTCGGGGAACTTCTTGAGTTGCACCAAAGGTGTGAAGGACCCTTTCGACGTTCCAGAGGTGAGGTGTGATTAGCCCCGAGAAGCCTCTGCGGAAATGGGCCTCATCTCGCCTGCAGGGGAGAACCTCCTGGATATTCTCGAGTTGCGGCAGGTCTTCTCGAGTTACGACGGGGACCTCAGGGACCCGCTCTGGTGGCCTCAGGAAGGGCCAGTCCCCATGCGAGTTGCTAGGGGCCATCTCGGGATTCCTCTTCCGTCGATGCCGGGGCCTAAGACCTTGTGTGGAGTCGGGGCCGGAACCTGAGCATTCCTCTCCAGTGTTGACATGGATTTTGGAGTTCCTCTGAGTCTCCCCAGGGGAGTCAGGCCTCGTCTCGAGTGGGCCCATGCATGTGTGTTCCCTCCCGAGCTGCAGCAGTAGGGTCACGCTTCCTGTCACGTGGATCAAGGGATCTGTGGCTTTCCCTCGAGGCTTTCCCTCGAGGCTTTCCCTCGAGGCTTTCCAACAGGGCTGTGCCAAGTGCCACCTTGGTGTGAGTCGATCCTCGGCGTGAAGACGAGCCGGTGACGGGAAAAGAGGTTCCTCTGGAATGGACTGAGACATCTGGGGGTCTCTTTGAATGGTGGCACGACCCTGGAGTTCCTCTCGCCGTTCCTGTTGAGAGGGCCTCCTCTTGAGATGCGACGGGAATGCCGGGAATTCTTTCCCAACGAAGCAGGGAAAGGATCCCTCACTTCGAGCTATGAGACTGAAACGGGGCTCCTCTGGATGTGGGCGGGACCCTGGTGTTTCCTCTCGAGTGGAGACGGGTATGTCGGGGAACTTCTTGAGTTGCACCAAGGGTGTGAAGGACCCTTTCGACGTTCCAGAGGTGAGGTGTGATTAGCCCCGAGAAGCCTCTGCGAAAATGGGCCTCATCTCGCCTGCAGGGGAGAACCTCCTCGATATTCTCGAGATGCGGCAGGTCTTCTCGAGTTACCAAGGGGACCTCAGGGACCCGCTCTGGTGGCCTCAGGAAGGGCCAGTCCCCATGCGAGTTGTTAGGGGCCATCTCGGGATTCCTCTCCCATCGATGCCGGGGCCTAAGACCTTGTGTGGAGTCGGGGCCAGAACCTGAGCATTCCTCTCCAGTGTTGACATGGATCTTGGGGTGCCTCTGAGTCTCCCCAGGGGAGTCCGGTTTCGTCTCGTGTCGGGGCATGCACGTGCGGTTTCCTCCCGAGCTGCAGCAGTAGGGTCACGCTTCCTGTCACGTGGATCAAGGGATCTGTGGCTTTCCCTCGAGGCTTTCCCTCGAGGCTTTCCCACGAGGCTTTCCCACAGGGCTGTGCCAAGTGCCACCTTGGTGTGAGTCGATCCTCGGCGTGAAAGACGAGCCGGTGAAGGGAAAAGAGGTTCCTCTGGAATGGACTGAGACATCTGGGGGACTCTTGGAATGGTGGCACGACCCTGGAGTTCCTCTCGCCGTTCCTGTTGAGAGGGCCTCCTCTTGAGATGCGACGGGAACGCCGGGAATTCTTTCCCGACGAAGCAGGGAAAGGATCCCTCACCTCGAGCTACGAGGCGGAAACGGGGTTCCTCTGGATGTGGGCGGGACCCGCGTGTTTCCTCTCGAGTGGAGACAGGAATGTCGGGGAACTTCTTGAGTTGCACCAAAGGTGTGAAGGACCCTTTCGACGTTCCAGAGGTGAGGTGTGATTAGCCCCGAGAAGCCTCTGCGGAAATGGGCCTCATCTCGCCTGCAGGGGAGAACCTCCTGGATATTCTCGAGTTGCGGCAGGTCTTCTCGAGTTACGACGGGGACCTCAGGGACCCGCTCTGGTGGCCTCAGAAAGGGCCAGTCCCCATGCGAGTTGCTAGGGGCCATCTCGGGATTCCTCTTCCGTCGATGCCGGGGCCTAAGACCTTGTGTGGAGTCGGGGCCGGAACCTGAGCATTCCTCTCCAGTGTTGACATGGATTTTGGAGTTCCTCTGAGTCTCCCCAGGGGAGTCAGGCCTCGTCTCGAGTGGGCCCATGCATGTGTGTTCCCTCCCGAGCTGCAGCAGTAGGGTCACGCTTCCTGTCACGTGGATCAAGGGATCTGTGGCTTTCCCTCGAGGCTTTCCCTCGAGGCTTTCCCTCGAGGCTTTCCAACAGGGCTGTGCCAAGTGCCACCTTGGTGTGAGTCGATCCTCGGCGTGAAGACGAGCCGGTGACGGGAAAAGAGGTTCCTCTGGAATGGACTGAGACATCTGGGGGTCTCTTTGAATGGTGGCACGACCCTGGAGTTCCTCTCGCCGTTCCTGTTGAGAGGGCCTCCTCTTGAGATGCGACGGGAAAGCCGGGAATTCTTTCCCAACGAAGCAGGGAAAGGATCCCTCACTTCGAGCTATGAGACTGAAACGGGGCTCCTCTGGATGTGGGCGGGACCCTGGTGTTTCCTCTCGAGTGGAGACGGGTATGTCGGGGAACTTCTTGAGTTGCACCAAGGGTGTGAAGGACCCTTTCGACGTTCCAGAGGTGAGGTGTGATTAGCCCCGAGAAGCCTCTGCGAAAATGGGCCTCATCTCGCCTGCAGGGGAGAACCTCCTCGATATTCTCGAGATGCGGCAGGTCTTCTCAAGTTACCAAGGGGACCTCAGGGACCCGCTCTGGTGGCCTCAGGAAGGGCCAGTCCCCATGCGAGTTGTTAGGGGCCATCTCGGGATTCCTCTCCCATCGATGCCGGGGCCTAAGACCTTGTGTGGAGTCGGGGCCAGAACCTGAGCATTCCTCTCCAGTGTTGACATGGATCTTGGGGTGCCTCTGAGTCTCCCCAGGGGAGTCCGGCTTCGTCTCGTGTCGGGGCATGCACGTGCGGTTTCCTCCCGAGCTGCAGCAGTAGGGTCACGCTTCCTGTCACGTGGATCAAGGGATCTGTGGCTTTCCCTCGAGGCTTTCCCTCGAGGCTTTCCCACGAGGCTTTCCCACAGGGCTGTGCCAAGTGCCACCTTGGTGTGAGTCGATCCTCGGCGTGAAAGACGAGCCGGTGAAGGGAAAAGAGGTTCCTCTGGAATGGACTGAGACATCTGGGGGACTCTTGGAATGGTGGCACGACCCTGGAGTTCCTCTCGCCGTTCCTGTTGAGAGGGCCTCCTCTTGAGATGCGACGGGAACGCCGGGAATTCTTTCCCGACGAAGCAGGGAAAGGATCCCTCACCTCGAGCTACGAGGCGGAAACGGGGTTCCTCTGGATGTGGGCGGGACCCGCGTGTTTCCTCTCGAGTGGAGACAGGAATGTCGGGGAACTTCTTGAGTTGCACCAAAGGTGTGAAGGACCCTTTCGACGTTCCAGAGGTGAGGTGTGATTAGCCCCGAGAAGCCTCTGCGGAAATGGGCCTCATCTCGCCTGCAGGGGAGAACCTCCTGGATATTCTCGAGTTGCGGCAGGTCTTCTCGAGTTACGACGGGGACCTCAGGGACCCGCTCTGGTGGCCTCAGGAAGGGCCAGTCCCCATGCGAATTGTTAGGGGCCATCTCGGGATTCCTCTCCCGTCGATGCCGGGGCCTAAGACCTTGTGTGGAGTCGGGGCCGGAACCTGAGCATTCCTCTCCAGTGTTGACATGGATTTTGGAGTTCCTCTGAGTCTCCCCAGGGGAGTCAGGCCTCGTCTCGAGTGGGCCCATGCATGTGTGTTCCCTCCCGAGCTGCAGCAGTAGGGTCACGCTTCCTGTCACGTGGATCAAGGGATCTGTGGCTTTCCCTCGAGGCTTTCCCTCGAGGCTTTCCCACGAGGCTTTCCCAGAGGGCTGTGCCAAGTGCCACCTTGTTGTGAGTCGATCCTCGGCGTGAAAGACGAGCCGGTGAAGGGAAAAGAGGTTCCTCTGGAATGGACTGAGACATCTGGGGGACTCTTGGAATGGTGGCACGACCCTGGAGTTCCTCTCGCCGTTCCTGTTGAGAGGGCCTCCTCTTGAGATGCGACGGGAACGCCGGGAATTCTTTCCCGACGAAGCAGGGAAAGGATCCCTCACCTCGAGCTACGAGGCGGAAACGGGGTTCCTCTGGATGTGGGCGGGACCCGCGTGTTTCCTCTCGAGTGGAGACAGGAATGTCGGGGAACTTCTTGAGTTGCACCAAAGGTGTGAAGGACCCTTTCGACGTTCCAGAGGTGAGGTGTGATTAGCCCCGAGAAGCCTCTGCGGAAATGGGCCTCATCTCGCCTGCAGGGGAGAACCTCCTGGATATTCTCGAGTTGCGGCAGGTCTTCTCGAGATACGACGGGGACCTCAGGGACCCGCTCTGGTGGCCTCAGGAAGGGCCAGTCCCCATGCGAGTTGCTAGGGGCCATCTCGGGATTCCTCTCCCGTCGATGCTGGGGCCTAAGACCTTGTGTGGAGTCGGGGCCGGAACCTGAGCATTCCTCTCCAGTGTTGACATGGATTTTGGAGTTCCTCTGAGTCTCCCCAGGGGAGTCAGGCCTCGTCTCGAGTGGGCCCATGCATGTGTGTTCCCTCCCGAGCTGCAGCAGTAGGGTCACGCTTCCTGTCACGTGGATCAAGGGATCTGTGGCTTTCCCTCGAGGCTTTCCCACGAGGCTTTCCCACAGGGCTGTGCCAAGTGCCACCTTGTTGTGAGTCGATCCTCGGCGTGAAAGACGAGCCGGTGAAGGGAAAAGAGGTTCCTCTGGAATGGACTGAGACATCTGGGGGACTCTTGGAATGGTGGCACGACCCTGGAGTTCCTCTCGCCGTTCCTGTTGAGAGGGCCTCCTCTTGAGATGCGACGGGAACGCCGGGAATTCTTTCCCGACGAAGCAGGGAAAGGATCCCTCACCTCGAGCTACGAGGCGGAAACGGGGCTCCTCCTTATGTGGGCGGGACCAGCGTGTTTCCTCTCGAGTGGAGACAGGAATGTCGGGGAACTTCTTGAGTTGCACCAAAGGTGTGTAGGACCTTTTCGACGTTCCAGAGGTGAGGTGTGATTAGCCCCGAGAAGCCTCTGCGGAAATGGGCCTCATCTCGCCTGCAGGGGAGAACCTCCTGGATATTCTCGAGTTGCGGCAGGTCTTCTCGAGTTACGACGGGGACCTCAGGGACCCGCTCTGGTGGCCTCAGGAAGGGCCAGTCCCCATGCGAGTTGCTGGGGGCCATCTCGGGATTCCTCTCCCATCGATGCCGGGGCCTAAGACCGTGTGTGGAGTCGGGGCCGGAACCTGAGTATTCCTATCCAGTGTTGACATGGATTTTTGTGTGCCTCTGAGTCTCCGCAGGGGAGTCAGGCCTCGTCTCGCGTGGGGGCATGCACGTGCGTTTTCCTACCAGCTGCAGAAGTAGGGTCACGCTTCCTGTCACGTGGATCAGGGGATCTGTGGCTTTCCCTCGAGGCTTTCCCTCGAGGCTTTCCCAAGAGGCTTTCCCATAGGGCTGTGCCAAGTGCCACCTTGGTGTGAGTCGCTCCTCTGCGTGAAAGACGAGCATGTGAAGGGAAAAGAGTTTCCTCTGGAATGGACAGAGACATCTGGGGGACTCTTGGAGTGGTGGCACGACCCTGGAGTTCCTCTCGCCGTTCCTGTTGAGAGGGCCTCCTCTTGAGATGTGACGGGTACGCCGGGAGTTCTTTCCCGACGAAGCAGGGAAAGGATCCGTCCCCTCAAGCTACGAGGCGGAAACGGGGCTCCTCTGGATGTGGGCGGGACCCTCGTGTTTCCTCTCGAGTGGAGACAGGTATGTCGGGGAACTTCTTGAGTTGCCCCAAGGGTGTGAAGGACCCTTTCGACGTTCCAGAGGTGAGGTGTGATTAGCCCCGAGAAGCCTCTGCGGAAATGGGCCTCATCTCGCCTGCAGGGAGAACCTCCTGGATATTCTCGAGTTGCGGCAGGTCTTCTCGAGTTACGACGGGGACCTCAGGGACCCGCATTGGTGGCCTCAGGAAGGGCCAGGCCCCATGCGAGTTGCTAGGGGCCATCTCGGGATTCCTCTCCCGTCGATGCCGGGGCCTAAGACCTTGTGTGGAGTCGGGGCCGGAACCTGAGGATTCCTCTCCAGTGTTGATATGGATTTTGGGGTGCCTCTGAGTCTCCCCAGGGGGTCAGGCCTCGTCTCGAGTGGGGGCATGCACGTGCGCTTCCCTCCCGAGCTGCAGCATTAGGGTCACGCTTCCTGTCACGTGGATCAAGGGATCTGTGGCTTTCCCTCGAGGCTTTCCCTCGAGTCTTTCCCTCGAGGCTTTCCGACAGGGCTGTGCCAAGTGCCACCTTGGTGTGAGTCGATCCTCGGCGTGAAGACGAGCCGGTGACGGGAAAAGAGGTTCCTCTGGAATGGACTGAGACATCTGGGGGTCTCTTTGAATGGTGGCACGACCCTGGAGTTCCTCTCGCCGTTCCTGTTGAGAGGGCCTCCTCTTGAGATGCGACGGGAACGCCGGGAATTCTTTCCCAACGAAGCAGGGAAAGGATCCCTCACTTCGAGCTATGAGACTGAAACGGGGCTCCTCTGGATGTGGGCGGGACCCTGGTGTTTCCTCTCGAGTGGAGACGGGTATGTCGGGGAACTTCTTGAGTTGCACCAAGGGTGTGAAGGACCCTTTCGACGTTCCAGAGGTGAGGTGTGATTAGCCCCGAGAAGCCTCTGCGGAAATGGGCCTCATCTCGCCTGCAGGGGAGAACCTCCTCGATATTCTCGAGATGCGGCAGGTCTTCTCGAGTTACCACGGGGACCTCAGGGACCCGCTCTGGTGGCCTCAGGAAGGGCCAGTCCCCATGCGAGTTGTTAGGGGCCATCTCGGGATTCCTCTCCCATCGATGCCGGGGCCTAAGACCTTGTGTGGAGTCGGGGCCAGAACCTGAGCATTCCTCTCCAGTGTTGACATGGATCTTGGGGTGCCTCTGAGTCTCCCCAGGGGAGTCCGGCTTCGTCTCGTGTCGGGGCATGCACGTGCGGTTTCCTCCCGAGCTGCAGCAGTAGGGTCACGCTTCCTGTCACGTGGATCAAGGGATCTGTGGCTTTCCCTCGAGGCTTTCCCTCGAGGCTTTCCCACGAGGCTTTCCCACAGGGCTGTGCCAAGTGCCACCTTGGTGTGAGTCGATCCTCGGCGTGAAAGACGAGCCGGTGAAGGGAAAAGAGGTTACTCTGGAATGGACTGAGACATCTGGGGGACTCTTGGAATGGTGGCACGACCCTGGAGTTCCTCTCGCCGTTCCTGTTGAGAGGGCCTCCTCTTGAGATGCGACGGGAACGCCGGGAATTCTTTCCCGACGAAGCAGGGAAAGGATCCCTCACCTCGAGCTACGAGGCGGAAACGGGGTTCCTCTGGATGTGGGCGGGACCCGCGTGTTTCCTCTCGAGTGGAGACAGGAATGTCGGGGAACTTCTTGAGTTGCACCAAAGGTGTGAAGGACCCTTTCGACGTTCCAGAGGTGAGGTGTGATTAGCCCCGAGAAGCCTCTGCGGAAATGGGCCTCATCTCGCCTGCAGGGGAGAACCTCCTGGATATTCTCGAGTTGCGGCAGGTCTTCTCGAGTTACGACGGGGACCTCAGGGACCCGCTCTGTTGGCCTCAGGAAGGGCCAGTCCCCATGCGAGTTGCTAGGGGCCATCTCGGGATTCCTCTCCCGTCGATGCCGGGGCCTAAGACCTTGTGTGGAGTCGGGGCCGGTACCTGAGCATTCCTCTCCAGTGTTGACATGGATTTTGGAGTTCCTCTGAGTCTCCCCAGGGGAGTCAGGCCTCGTCTCGAGTGGGCCCATGCATGTGTGTTCCCTCCCGAGCTGCAGCAGTAGGGTCACGCTTCCTGTCACGTGGATCAAGGGATCTGTGGCTTTCCCTCGAGGCTTTCCCTCGAGGCTTTCCCACGAGGCTTTCCCACAGGGCTGTGCCAAGTGCCACCTTGTTGTGAGTCGATCCTCGGCGTGAAAGACGAGCCGGTGAAGGGAAAAGAGGTTCCTCTGGAATGGACTGAGACATCTGGGGGACTCTTGGAATGGTGGCACGACCCTGGAGTTCCTCTCGCCGTTCCTGTTGAGAGGGCCTCCTCTTGAGATGCGACGGGAACGCCGGGAATTCTTTCCCGACCAAGCAGGGAAAGGATCCCTCACCTCGAGCTACGAGGCGGAAACGGGGTTCCTCTGGATGTGGGCGGGACCCGCGTGTTTCCTCTCGAGTGGAGACAGGTATGTCGGGGAACTTCTTGAGTTGCCCCAAGGGTGTGAAGGACCCTTTCGACGTTCCAGAGGTGAGGTGTGATTAGCCCCGAGAAGCCTCTGCGGAAATGGGCCTCATCTCGCCTGCAGGGAGAACCTCCTGGATATTCTCGAGTTGCGGCAGGTCTTCTCGAGTTACGACGGGGACCTCAGGGACCCGCATTGGTGGCCTCAGGAAGGGCCAGGCCCCATGCGAGTTGCTAGGGGCCATCTCGGGATTCCTCTCCCGTCGATGCCGGGGCCTAAGACCTTGTGTGGAGTCGGGGCCGGAACCTGAGTATTCCTCTCCAGTGTTGATATGGATTTTGGGGTGCCTCTGAGTCTCCCCAGGGGGTCAGGCCTCGTCTCGAGTGGGGGCATGCACGTGCGCTTCCCTCCCGAGCTGCAGCATTAGGGTCACGCTTCCTGTCACGTGGATCAAGGGATCTGTGGCTTTCCCTCGAGGCTTTCCCTCGAGTCTTTCCCTCGAGGCTTTCCGACAGGGCTGTGCCAAGTGCCACCTTGGTGTGAGTCGATCCTCGGCGTGAAGACGAGCCGGTGACGGGAAAAGAGGTTCCTCTGGAATGGACTGAGACATCTGGGGGTCTCTTTGAATGGTGGCACGACCCTGGAGTTCCTCTCGCCGTTCCTGTTGAGAGGGCCTCCTCTTGAGATGTGACGGGTACGCCGGGAGTTCTTTCCCGACGAAGCAGGGAAAGGATCCGTCCCCTCGAGCTACGAGGCGGAAACGGGGCTCCTCTGGATGTGGGCGGGACCCTGGTGTTTCCTCTCGAGTGGAGACGGGTATGTCGGGGAACTTCTTGAGTTGCACCAAGGGTGTGAAGGACCCTTTCGACGTTCCAGAGGTGAGGTGTGATTAGCCCCGAGAAGCCTCTGCGGAAATGGGCCTCATCTCGCCTGCAGGGGAGAACCTCCTCGATATTCTCGAGATGCGGCAGGTCTTCTCGAGTTACCACGGGGACCTCAGGGACCCGCTCTGGTGGCCTCAGGAAGGGCCAGTCCCCATGCGAGTTGTTAGGGGCCATCTCGGGATTCCTCTCCCATCGATGCCGGGGCCTAAGACCTTGTGTGGAGTCGGGGCCAGAACCTGAGCATTCCTCTCCAGTGTTGACATGGATCTTGGGGTGCCTCTGAGTCTCCCCAGGGGAGTCCGGCTTCGTCTCGTGTCGGGGCATGCACGTGCGGTTTCCTCCCGAGCTGCAGCAGTAGGGTCACGCTTCCTGTCACGTGGATCAAGGGATCTGTGGCTTTCCCTCGAGGCTTTCCCTCGAGGCTTTCCCACGAGGCTTTCCCACAGGGCTGTGCCAAGTGGCACCTTGGTGTGAGTCGATCCTCGGCGTGAAAGACGAGCCGGTGAAGGGAAAAGAGGTTCCTCTGGAATGGACTGAGACATCTGGGGGACTCTTGGAATGGTGGCACGACCCTGGAGTTCCTCTCGCCGTTCCTGTTGAGAGGGCCTCCTCTTGAGATGCGACAGGAACGCCGGGAATTCTTTCCCGACGAAGCAGGGAAAGGATCCCTCACCTCGAGCTACGAGGCGGAAACGGGGCTCCTCTGGATGTGGGCGGGACCCGCGTGTTTCCTCTCGAGTGGAGACAGGAATGTCGGGGAACTTCTTGAGTTGCACCAAAGGTGTGTAGGACCCTTTCGACGTTCCAGAGATGAGGTGTGATTAGCCCCGAGAAGCCTCTGCGGAAATGGGCCTCATCTCGCCTGCAGGGGAGAACCTCGTGGATATTCTCGAGTTGCGGCAGGTCTTCTCGAGTTACGACGGGGACCTCAGGGACCCGCTCTGGTGGCCTCAGGAAGGGCCAGTCCCCATGCGAGTTGCTAGGGGCCATCTCGGGATTCCTCTCCCATCGATGCCGGGTCCTAAGACCGTGTGTGGAGTCGGGGCCGGAACCTGAGTATTCCTCTCCAGTGTTGACATGGATTTTTGTGTGCCTCTGAGTCTCCCCAGGGGAGTCAGGCCTCGTCTCGCGTGGGGGCATGCACGTGCGTTTTTCCTACCAGCTGCAGAAGTAGGGTCACGCTTCCTGTCACGTGGATCAGGGGATCTGTGGCTTTCCCTCGAGGCTTTCCCTCGAGGCTTTCCCAAGAGGCTTTCCACAGGGCTGTGCCAAGTGCCACCTTGGTGTGAGTCGATCCTCTGGGTGAAAGACGAGCATGTGAAGGGAAAAGAGTTTCCTCTGGAATGGACAGAGACATCTGGGGGACTCTTGGAATGGTGGCACGACCCTGGAGTTCCTCTCGCCGTTCCTGTTGAGAGGGCCTCCTCTTGAGATGTGACGGGTACGCCGGGAGTTCTTTCCCGACGAAGCAGGGAAAGGATCCGTCCCCTCGAGCTACGAGGCGGAAACGGGGCTCCTCTGGATGTGGGCGGGACCCTGGTGTTTCCTCTCGAGTGGAGACGGGTATGTCGGGGAACTTCTTGAGTTGCACCAAGGGTGTGAAGGACCCTTTCGACGTTCCAGAGGTGAGGTGTGATTAGCCCCGAGAAGCCTCTGCGGAAATGGGCCTCATCTCGCCTGCAGGGGAGAACCTCCTCGATATTCTCGAGATGCGGCAGGTCTTCTCGAGTTACCACGGGGACCTCAGGGACCCGCTCTGGTGGCCTCAGGAAGGGCCAGTCCCCATGCGAGTTGTTCGGGGCCATCTCGGGATTCCTCTCCCATCGATGCCGGGGCCTAAGACCTTGTGTGGAGTCGGGGCCAGAACCTGAGCATTCCTCTCCAGTGTTGACATGGATCTTGGGGTGCCTCTGAGTCTCCCCAGGGGAGTCCGGCTTCGTCTCGTGTCGGGGCATGCACGTGCGGTTTCCTCCCGAGCTGCAGCAGTAGGGTCACGCTTCCTGTCACGTGGATCAAGGGATCTGTGGCTTTCCCTCGAGGCTTTCCCTCGAGGCTTTCCCACGAGGCTTTCCCACAGGGCTGTGCCAAGTGCCACCTTGGTGTGAGTCGATCCTCGGCGTGAAAGACGAGCCGGTGAAGGGAAAAGAGGTTCCTCTGGAATGGACTGAGACATCTGGGGGACTCTTGGAATGGTGGCACGACCCTGGAGTTCCTCTCGCCGTTCCTGTTGAGAGGGCCTCCTCTTGAGATGCGACAGGAACGCCGGGAATTCTTTCCCGACGAAGCAGGGAAAGGATCCCTCACCTCGAGCTACGAGGCGGAAACGGGGCTCCTCTGGATGTGGGCGGGACCCGCGTGTTTCCTCTCGAGTGGAGACAGGAATGTCGGGGAACTTCTTGAGTTGCACCAAAGGTGTGTAGGACCCTTTCGACGTTCCAGAGATGAGGTGTGATTAGCCCCGAGAAGCCTCTGCGGAAATGGGCCTCATCTCGCCTGCAGGGGAGAACCTCCTGGATATTCTCGAGTTGCGGCAGGTCTTCTCGAGTTACGACGGGGACCTCAGGGACCCGCTCTGGTGGCCTCAGGAAGGGCCAGTCCCCATGCGAGTTGCTAGGGGCCATCTCGGGATTCCTCTCCCATCGATGCCGGGTCCTAAGACCGTGTGTGGAGTCGGGGCCGGAACCTGAGTATTCCTCTCCAGTGTTGACATGGATTTTTGTGTGCCTCTGAGTCTCCCCAGGGGAGTCAGGCCTCGTCTCGCGTGGGGGCATGCACGTGCGTTTTCCTACCAGCTGCAGAAGTAGGGTCACGCTTCCTGTCACGTGGATCAGGGGATCTGTGGCTTTCCCTCGAGGCTTTCCCTCGAGGCTTTCCCAAGAGGCTTTCCACAGGGCTGTGCCAAGTGCCACCTTGGTGTGAGTCGATCCTCTGCGTGAAAGACGAGCATGTGAAGGGAAAAGAGTTTCCTCTGGAATGGACAGAGACATCTGGGGGACTCTTAGAATGGTGGCACGACCCTGGAGTTCCTCTCGCCGTTCCTGTTGAGAGGGCCTCCTCTTGAGATGTGACGGGTACGCCGGGAGTTCTTTCCCGACGAAGCAGGGAAAGGATCCGTCCCCTCGAGCTACGAGGCGGAAACGGGGCTCCTCTGGATGTGGGCGGGACCCTGGTGTTTCCTCTCGAGTGGAGACGGGTATGTCGGGGAACTTCTTGAGTTGCACCAAGGGTGTGAAGGACCCTTTCGACGTTCCAGAGGTGAGGTGTGATTAGCCCCGAGAAGCCTCTGCGGAAATGGGCCTCATCTCGCCTGCAGGGGAGAACCTCCTCGATATTCTCGAGATGCGGCAGGTCTTCTCGAGTTACCACGGGGACCTCAGGGACCCGCTCTGGTGGCCTCAGGAAGGGCCAGTCCCCATGCGAGTTGTTAGGGGCCATCTCGGGATTCCTCTCCCATCGATGCCGGGGCCTAAGACCTTGTGTGGAGTCGGGGCCAGAACCTGAGCATTCCTCTCCAGTGTTGACATGGATCTTGGGGTGCCTCTGAGTCTCCCCAGGGGAGTCCGGCTTCGTCTCGTGTCGGGGCATGCACGTGCGGTTTCCTCCCGAGCTGCAGCAGTAGGGTCACGCTTCCTGTCACGTGGATCAAGGGATCTGTGGCTTTCCCTCGAGGCTTTCCCTCGAGGCTTTCCCACGAGGCTTTCCCACAGGGCTGTGCCAAGTGCCACCTTGGTGTGAGTCGATCCTCGGCGTGAAAGACGAGCCGGTGAAGGGAAAAGAGGTTCCTCTGGAATGGACTGAGACATCTGGGGGACTCTTGGAATGGTGGCACGACCCTGGAGTTCCTCTCGCCGTTCCTGTTGAGAGGGCCTCCTCTTGAGATGCGACGGGAACGCCGGGAATTCTTTCCCGACGAAGCAGGGAAAGGATCCCTCACCTCGAGCTACGAGGCGGAAACGGGGCTCATCTGGATGTGGGCGGGACCCGCGTGTTTCCTCTCGAGTGGAGACAGGAATGTCGGGGAACTTCTTGAGTTGCACCAAAGGTGTGTAGGACCCTTTCGACGTTCCAGAGATGAGGTGTGATTAGTCCCGAGAAGCCTCTGCGGAAATGGGCCTCATCTCGCCTGCAGGGGAGAACCTCCTGGATATTCTCGAGTTGCGGCAGGTCTTCTCGAGTTACGACGGGGACCTCAGGGACCCGCTCTGGTGGCCTCAGGAAGGGCCAGTCCCCATGCGAGTTGCTAGGGGCCATCTCGGGATTCCTCTCCCATCGATGCCGGGTCCTAAGACCGTGTGTGGAGTCGGGGCCGGAACCTGAGTATTCCTCTCCAGTGTTGACATGGATTTTTGTGTGCCTCTGAGTCTCCCCAGGGGAGTCAGGCCTCGTCTCGCGTGGGGGCATGCACGTGCGTTTTCCTACCAGCTGCAGAAGTAGGGTCACGCTTCCTGTCACGTGGATCAGGGGATCTGTGGCTTTCCCTCGAGGCTTTCCCTCGAGGCTTTCCCAAGAGGCTTTCCACAGGTCTGTGCCAAGTGCCACCTTGGTGTGAGTCGATCCTCTGCGTGAAAGACGAGCATGTGAAGGGAAAAGAGTTTCCTCTGGAATGGACAGAGACATCTGGGGGACTCTTGGAATGGTGGCACGACCCTGGAGTTCCTCTCGCCGTTCCTGTTGAGAGGGCCTCCTCTTGAGATGTGACGGGTACGCCGGGAGTTCTTTCCCGACGAAGCAGGGAAAGGATCCGTCCCCTCGAGCTACGAGGCGGAAACGGGGCTCCTCTGGATGTGGGCGGGACCCTCGTGTTTCCTCTCGAGTGGAGACAGGTATGTCGGGGAACTTCTTGAGTTGCCCCAAGGGTGTGAAGGACCCTTTCGACGTTCCAGAGGTGAGGTGTGATTAGCCCCGAGAAGCCTCTGCGGAAATGGGCCTCATCTCGCCTGCAGGGAGAACCTCCTGGATATTCTCGAGTTGCGGCAGGTCTTCTCGAGTTATGACGGGGACCTCAGGGACCCGCATTGGTGGCCTCAGGAAGGGCCAGGCCCCATGCGAGTTGCTAGGGGCCATCTCGGGATTCCTCTCCCGTCGATGCCGGGGCCTAAGACCTTGTGTGGAGACGGGGCCGGAACCTGAGGATTCCTCTCCAGTGTTGATATGGATTTTGGGGTGCCTCTGAGTCTCCCCAGGGGGTCAGGCCTCGTCTCGAGTGGGGGCATGCACGTGCGCTTCCCTCCCGAGCTGCAGCATTAGGGTCACGCTTCCTGTCACGTGGATCAAGGGATCTGTGGCTTTCCCTCGAGGCTTTCCCTCGAGTCTTTCCCTCGAGGCTTTCCGACAGGGCTGTGCCAAGTGCCACCTTGGTGTGAGTCGATCCTCGGCGTGAAGACGAGCCGGTGACGGGAAAAGAGGTTCCTCTGGAATGGACTGAGACATCTGGGGGTCTCTTTGAATGGTGGCACGACCCTGGAGTTCCTCTCGCCGTTCCTGTTGAGAGGGCCTCCTCTTGAGATGCGACGGGAACGCCGGGAATTCTTTCCCAACGAAGCAAGGAAAGGATCCCTCACTTCGAGCTATGAGACTGAAACGGGGCTCCTCTGGATGTGGGCGGGACCCTGGTGTTTCCTCTCGAGTGGAGACGGGTATGTCGGGGAACTTCTTGAGTTGCCCCAAGGGTGTGAAGGACCCTTTCGACGTTCCAGAGGTGAGGTGTGATTAGCCCCGAGAAGCCTCTGCGGAAATGGGCCTCATCTCGCCTGCAGGGGAGAACCTCCTCGATATTCTCGAGATGCGGCAGGTCTTCTCGAGTTACCACGGGGACCTCAGGGACCCGCTCTGGTGGCCTCAGGAAGGGCCAGTCCCCATGCGAGTTGTTAGGGGCCATCTCGGGATTCCTCTCCCATCGATGCCGGGGCCTAAGACCTTGTGTGGAGTCGGGGCCAGAACCTGAGCATTCCTCTCCAGTGTTGACATGGATCTTGGGGTGCCTCTGAGTCTCCCCAGGGGAGTCCGGCTTCGTCTCGTGTCGGGGCATGCACGTGCGGTTTCCTCCCGAGCTGCAGCAGTAGGGTCACGCTTCCTGTCACGTGGATCAAGGGATCTGTGGCTTTCCCTCGAGGCTTTCCCTCGAGGCTTTCCCACGAGGCTTTCCCACAGGGCTGTGCCACGTGCCACCTTTGTGTGAGTCGATCCTCGGCGTGAAAGACGAGCCGGTGAAGGGAAAAGAGGTTCCTCTGGAATGGACAGAGACATCTGGGGGACTCTTGGAATGGTGGCACGACCCTGGAGTTCCTCTCGCCGTTCCTGTTGAGAGGGCCTCCTCTTGAGATGCGACGGGAACGCCGGGAATTCTTTCCCGACGAAGCAGGGAAAGGATCCCTCACCTCGAGCTATGAGGCGGAAACGGGGTTCCTCTGGATGTGGGCGGGACCCGCGTGTTTCCTCTCGAGTGGAGACAGGAATGTCGGGGAACTTCTTGAGTTGCACCAAAGGTGTGAAGGACCCTTTCGACGTTCCAGAGGTGAGGTGTGATTAGCCCCGAGAAGCCTCTGCGGAAATGGGCCTCATCTCGCCTGCAGGGGAGAACCTCCTGGATATTCTCGAGTTGCGGCAGGTCTTCTCGAGTTACGACGGGGACCTCAGGGACCCGCTCTGGTGGCCTCAGGAAGGGCCAGTCCCCATGCGAGTTGCTAGGGGCCATCTCGGGATTCCTCTCCCGTCGATGCCGGGGCCTAAGACCTTGTGTGGAGTCGGGACCGGAACCTGAGCATTCCTCTCCAGTGTTGACATGGATTTTGGAGTTCCTCTGAGTCTCCGCAGGGGAGTCAGGCCTCGTCTCGAGTGGGCCCATGCATGTGTGTTCCCTCCCGAGCTGCAGCAGTAGGGTCACGCTTCCTGTCACGTGGATCAAGGGATCTGTGGCTTTCCCTCGAGGCTTTCCCTCGAGGCTTTCCCACGAGGCTTTCCCACAGGGCTGTGCCAAGTGCCACCTTGTTGTGAGTCGATCCTCGGCGTGAAAGACGAGCCGGTGAAGGGAAAAGAGGTTCCTCTGGAATGGACTGAGACATCTGGGGGACTCTTGGAATGGTGGCACGACCCTGGAGTTCCTCTCGCCGTTCCTGTTGAGAGGGCCTCCTCTTGAGATGAGACGGGAACGCCGGGAATTCTTTCCCGACGAAGCAGGGAAAGGATCCCTCACCTCGAGCTATGAGGCGGAAACGGGGTTCCTCTGGATGTGGGCGGGACCCGCGTGTTTCCTCTCGAGTGGAGACAGGAATGTCGGGGAACTTCTTGAGTTCCACCAAAGGTGTGAAGGACCCTTTCGACGTTCCAGAGGTGAGGTGTGATTAGCCCCGAGAAGCCTCTGCGGAAATGGGCCTCATCTCGCCTGCAGGGGAGAACCTCCTCGATATTCTCGAGATGCGGCAGGTCTTCTCGAGTTACCACGGGGACCTCAGGGACCCGCTCTGGTGGCCTCAGGAAGGGCCAGTCCCCATGCGAGTTGTTAGGGGCCATCTCGGGATTCCTCTCCCATCGATGCCGGGGCCTAAGACCTTGTGTGGAGTCGGGGCCAGAACCTGAGCATTCCTCTCCAGTGTTGACATGGATCTTGGGGTGCCTCTGAGTCTCCCCAGGGGAGTCCGGCTTCGTCTCGTGTCGGGGCATGCACGTGCGGTTTCCTCCCGAGCTGCAGCAGTAGGGTCACGCTTCCTGTCACGTGGATCAAGGGATCTGTGGCTTTCCCTCGAGGCTTTCCCTCGAGGCTTTCCCACGAGGCTTTCCCACAGGGCTGTGCCACGTGCCACCTTTGTGTGAGTCGATCCTCGGCGTGAAAGACGAGCCGGTGAAGGGAAAAGAGGTTCCTCTGGAATGGACAGAGACATCTGGGGGACTCTTGGAATGGTGGCACGACCCTGGAGTTCCTCTCGCCGTTCCTGTTGAGAGGGCCTCCTCTTGAGATGCGACGGGAACGCCGGGAATTCTTTCCCGACGAAGCAGGGAAAGGATCCCTCACCTCGAGCTATGAGGCGGAAACGGGGTTCCTCTGGATGTGGGCGGGACCCGCGTGTTTCCTCTCGAGTGGAGACAGGAATGTCGGGGAACTTCTTGAGTTGCACCAAAGGTGTGAAGGACCCTTTTGACGTTCCAGAGGTGAGGTGTGATTAGCCCCGAGAAGCCTCTGCGGAAATGGGCCTCATCTCGCCTGCAGGGGAGAACCTCCTGGATATTCTCGAGTTGCGGCAGGTCTTCTCGAGTTACGACGGGGACCTCAGGGACCCGCTCTGGTGGCCTCAGGAAGGGCCAGTCCCCATGCGAGTTGCTAGGGGCCATCTCGGGATTCCTCTCCCGTCGATGCCGGGGCCTAAGACCTTGTGTGGAGTCGGGACCGGAACCTGAGCATTCCTCTCCAGTGTTGACATGGATTTTGGAGTTCCTCTGAGTCTCCGCAGGGGAGTCAGGCCTCGTCTCGAGTGGGCCCATGCATGTGTGTTCCCTCCCGAGCTGCAGCAGTAGGGTCACGCTTCCTGTCACGTGGATCAAGGGATCTGTGGCTTTCCCTCGAGGCTTTCCCTCGAGGCTTTCCCACGAGGCTTTCCCACAGGGCTGTGCCAAGTGCCACCTTGTTGTGAGTCGATCCTCGGCGTGAAAGACGAGCCGGTGAAGGGAAAAGAGGTTCCTCTGGAATGGACTGAGACATCTGGGGGACTCTTGGAATGGTGGCACGACCCTGGAGTTCCTCTCGCCGTTCCTGTTGAGAGGGCCTCCTCTTGAGATGCGACGGGAACGCCGGGAATTCTTTCCCGACGAAGCAGGGAAAGGATCCCTCACCTCGAGCTACGAGGCGGAAACGGGGCTCCTCTGGATGTGGGCGGGACCCGCGTGTTTCCTCTCGAGTGGAGACAGGAATGTCGGGGAACTTCTTGAGTTGCACCAAAGGTGTGTAGGACCCTTTCGACGTTCCAGAGATGAGGTGTGATTAGCCCCGAGAAGCCTCTGCGGAAATGGGCCTCATCTCGCCTGCAGGGGAGAACCTCCTGGATATTCTCGAGTTGCGGCAGGTCTTCTCGAGTTACGACGGGGACCTCAGGGACCCGCTCTGGTGGCCTCAGGAAGGGCCAGTCCCCATGCGAGTTGTTAGGGGCCATCTCGGGATTCCTCTCCCATCGATGCCGGGTCCTAAGACCGTGTGTGGAGTCGGGGCCGGAACCTGAGTATTCCTCTCCAGTGTTGACATGGATTTTTGTGTGCCTCTGAGTCTCCCCAGGGGAGTCAGGCCTCGTCTCGAGTGGGGGCATGCACGTGCGTTTTCCTACCAGCTGCAGAAGTAGGGTCACGCTTCCTGTCACGTGGATCAGGGGATCTGTGGCTTTCCCTCGAGGCTTTCCCTCGAGGCTTTCCCAAGAGGCTTTCCCACAGGGCTGTGCCAAGTGCCACCTTGGTGTGAGTCGATCCTCGGCGTGAAAGACGAGCATGTGAAGGGAAAAGAGTTTCCTCTGGAATGGGCAGAGACATCTGGGGGACTCTTGGAATGGTGGCACGACCCTGGAGTTCCTCTCGCCGTTCCTGTTGAGAGGGCCTCCTCTTGAGATGCGACTGAAACGCCGGGAACTCTTTCCCGACGAAGCAGGGAAAGGATCCGTCCCCTCGAGCTACGAGGCGGAAACGGGGCTCCTCTGGATGTGGGCGGGACCCTCGTGTTTCCTCTCGAGTGGAGACAGGTATGTCGGGGAACTTCTTGAGTTGCCCCAAGGGTGTGAAGGACCCTTTCGACGTTCCAGAGGTGAGGTGTGATTAGCCCTGAGAAGCCTCTGCGAAAATGGGCCTCATCTCGCCTGCAGGGAGAACCTGCTGGATATTCTCGAGTTGCGGCAGGTCTTCTCGAGTTACGACGGGGACCTCAGGGACCCGCATTGGTGGCCTCAGGAAGGGCCAGGCCCCATGCGAGTTGCTAGGGGCCATCTCGGGATTCCTCTCCCGTCGATGCCGGGGCCTAAGACCTTGTGTGGAGTCGGGGCCGGAAACTGAGGATTCCTCTCCAGTGTTGATATGGATTTTGGGGTGCCTCTGAGTCTCCCCAGGGGGTCAGGCCTCGTCTCGAGTGGGGGCATGCACGTGCGCTTCCCTCCCGAGCTGCAGCATTAGGGTCACGCTTCCTGTCACGTGGATCAAGGGATCTGTGGCTTTCCCTCGAGGCTTTCCCTCGAGTCTTTCCCTCGAGGCTTTCCAACAGGGCTGTGCCAAGTGCCACCTTGGTGTGAGTCGATCCTCGGCGTGAAGACGAGCCGGTGACGGGAAAAGAGGTTCCTCTGGAATGGACTGAGACATCTGGGGGTCTCTTTGAATGGTGGCACGACCCTGGAGTTCCTCTCGCCGTTCCTGTTGAGAGGGCCTCCTCTTGAGATGCGACGGGAACGCCGGGAATTCTTTCCCAACGAAGCAGGGAAAGGATCCCTCACTTCGAGCTATGAGACTGAAACGGGGCTCCTCTGGATGTGGGCGGGACCCTGGTGTTTCCTCTCGAGTGGAGACGGGTATGTCGGGGAACTTCTTGAGTTGCACCAAGGGTGTGAAGGACCCTTTCGACGTTCCAGAGGTGAGGTGTGATTAGCCCCGAGAAGCCTCTGCGGAAATGGGCCTCATCTCGCCTGCAGGGAGAACCTCCTGGATATTCTCGAGTTGCGGCAGGTCTTCTCGAGTTACGACGGGGACCTCAGGGACCCGCATTGGTGGCCTCAGGAAGGGCCAGGCCCCATGCGAGTTGCTAGGGGCCATCTCGGGATTCCTCTCCCGTCGATGCCGGGGCCTAAGACCTTGTGTGGAGTCGGGGCCGGAACCTGAGGATTCCTCTCCAGTGTTGACATGGATTTTGGGGTGCCTCTGAGTCTCCCCAGGGGAGTCAGGCCTCGTCTCGCGTGGGGGCATGCACGTGCGTTTTCCTACCAGCTGCAGAAGTAGGGTCACGCTTCCTGTCACGTGGATCAGGGGATCTGTGGCTTTCCCTCGAGGCTTTCCCTCGAGGCTTTCCCAAGAGGCTTTCCCACAGGGCTGTGCCAAGTGCCACCTTGGTGTGAGTCGATCCTCTGCGTGAAAGACGAGCATGTGAAGGGAAAAGAGTTTCCTCTGGAATGGACAGAGACATCTGGGGGACTCTTGGAATGGTGGCACGACCCTGGAGTTCCTCTCGCCGTTCCTGTTGAGAGGGCCTCCTCTTGAGATGTGACGGGTACGCCGGGAGTTCTTTCCCGACGAAGCAGGGAAAGGATCGGTCCCCTCGAGCTACGAGGCGGAAACGGGGCTCCTCTGGATGTGGGCGGGACCCTCGTGTTTCCTCTCGAGTGGAGACAGGTATGTCGGGGAACTTCTTGAGTTGCCCCAGGGGTGTGAAGGACCCTTTCGACGTTCCAGAGGTGAGGTGTGATTAGCCCCGAGAAGCCTCTGCGGAAATGGGCCTCATCTCGCCTGCAGGGAGAACCTCCTGGATATTCTCGAGTTGCGGCAGGTCTTCTCGAGTTACGACGGGGACCTCAGGGACCCGCATTGGTGGCCTCAGGAAGGGCCAGGCCCCATGCGAGTTGCTAGGGTCCATCTCGGGATTCCTCTCCCGTCGATGCCGGGGCCTAAGACCTTGTGTGGAGTCGGGGCCGGAACCTGAGGATTCCTCTCCAGTGTTGATATGGATTTTGGGGTGCCTCTGAGTCTGCCCAGGGGGTCAGGCCTCGTCTCGAGTGGGGGCATGCACGTGCGCTTCCCTCCCGAGCTGCAGCATTAGGGTCACGCTTCCTGAAACGTGGATCAAGCGATCTGTGGCTTTCCCTCGAGGCTTTCCCTCGAGTCTTTCCCTCGAGGCTTTCCCACAGGGCTGTGCCAAGTGCCACCTTGGTGTGAGTCGATCCTCGGCGTGAAGACGAGCCGGTGACGGGAAAAGAGGTTCCTCTGGAATGGACTGAGACATCTGGGGGTCTCTTTGAATGGTGGCACGACCCTGGAGTTCCTCTCGCCGTTCCTGTTGAGAGGGCCTCCTCTTGAGATGCGACGGGAACGCCGGGAATTCTTTCCAAACGAAGCAAGGAAAGGATCCCTCACTTCGAGCTATGAGACTGAAACGGGGCTCCTCTGGATGTGGGCGGGACCCTGGTGTTTCCTCTCGAGTGGAGACGGGTATGTCGGGGAACTTCTTGAGTTGCCCCAAGGGTGTGAAGGACCCTTTCGACGTTCCAGAGGTGAGGTGTGATTAGCCCCGAGAAGCCTCTGCGGAAATGGGCCTCATCTCGCCTGCAGGGGAGAACCTCCTCGATATTCTCGAGATGCGGCAGGTCTTCTCGAGTTACCACGGGGACCTCAGGGACCCGCTCTGGTGGCCTCAGGAAGGGCCAGTCCCCATGCGAGTTGTTAGGGGCCATCTCGGGATTCCTCTCCCATCGATGCCGGGGCCTAAGACCTTGTGTGGAGTCGGGGCCAGAACCTGAGCATTCCTCTCCAGTGTTGACATGGATCTTGGGGTGCCTCTGAGTCTCCCCAGGGGAGTCCGGCTTCGTCTCGTGTCGGGGCATGCACGTGCGGTTTCCTCCCGAGCTGCAGCAGTAGGGTCACGCTTCCTGTCACGTGGATCAAGGGATCTGTGGCTTTCCCTCGAGGCTTTCCCTCGAGGCTTTCCCACGAGGCTTTCCCACAGGGCTGTGCCAAGTGCCACCTTGGTGTGAGTCGATCCTCGGCGTGAAAGACGAGCCGGTGAAGGGAAAAGAGGTTCCTCTGGAATGGACAGAGACATCTGGGGGACTCTTGGAATGGTGGCACGACCCTGGAGTTCCTCTCGCCGTTCCTGTTGAGAGGGCCTCCTCTTGAGATGAGACGGGAACGCCGGGAATTCTTTCCCGACGAAGCAGGGAAAGGATCCCTCACCTCGAGCTATGAGGCGGAAACGGGGTTCCTCTGGATGTGGGCGGGACCCGCGTGTTTCCTCTCGAGTGGAGACAGGAATGTCGGGGAACTTCTTGAGTTCCACCAAAGGTGTGAAGGACCCTTTCGACGTTCCAGAGGTGAGGTGTGATTAGCCCCGAGAAGCCTCTGCGGAAATGGGCCTCATCTCGCCTGCAGGGGAGAACCTCCTCGATATTCTCGAGATGCGGCAGGTCTTCTCGAGTTACCACGGGGACCTCAGGGACCCGCTCTGGTGGCCTCAGGAAGGGCCAGTCCCCATGCGAGTTGTTAGGGGCCATCTCGGGATTCCTCTCCCATCGATGCCGGGGCCTAAGACCTTGTGTGGAGTCGGGGCCAGAACCTGAGCATTCCTCTCCAGTGTTGACATGGATCTTGGGGTGCCTCTGAGTCTCCCCAGGGGAGTCCGGCTTCGTCTCGTGTCGGGGCATGCACGTGCGGTTTCCTCCCGAGCTGCAGCAGTAGGGTCACGCTTCCTGTCACGTGGATCAAGGGATCTGTGGCTTTCCCTCGAGGCTTTCCCTCGAGGCTTTCCCACGAGGCTTTCCCACAGGGCTGTGCCACGTGCCACCTTTGTGTGAGTCGATCCTCGGCGTGAAAGACGAGCCGGTGAAGGGAAAAGAGGTTCCTCTGGAATGGACAGAGACATCTGGGGGACTCTTGGAATGGTGGCACGACCCTGGAGTTCCTCTCGCCGTTCCTGTTGAGAGGGCCTCCTCTTGAGATGCGACGGGAACGCCGGGAATTCTTTCCCGACGAAGCAGGGAAAGGATCCCTCACCTCGAGCTATGAGGCGGAAACGGGGTTCCTCTGGATGTGGGCGGGACCCGCGTGTTTCCTCTCGAGTGGAGACAGGAATGTCGGGGAACTTCTTGAGTTGCACCAAAGGTGTGAAGGACCCTTTCGACGTTCCAGAGGTGAGGTGTGATTAGCCCCGAGAAGCCTCTGCGGAAATGGGCCTCATCTCGCCTGCAGGGGAGAACCTCCTGGATATTCTCGAGTTGCGGCAGGTCTTCTCGAGTTACGACGGGGACCTCAGGGACCCGCTCTGGTGGCCTCAGGAAGGGCCAGTCCCCATGCGAGTTGCTAGGGGCCATCTCGGGATTCCTCTCCCGTCGATGCCGGGGCCTAAGACCTTGTGTGGAGTCGGGACCGGAACCTGAGCATTCCTCTCCAGTGTTGACATGGATTTTGGAGTTCCTCTGAGTCTCCGCAGGGGAGTCAGGCCTCGTCTCGAGTGGGCCCATGCATGTGTGTTCCCTCCCGAGCTGCAGCAGTAGGGTCACGCTTCCTGTCACGTGGATCAAGGGATCTGTGGCTTTCCCTCGAGGCTTTCCCTCGAGGCTTTCCCACGAGGCTTTCCCACAGGGCTGTGCCAAGTGCCACCTTGTTGTGAGTCGATCCTCGGCGTGAAAGACGAGCCGGTGAAGGGAAAAGAGGTTCCTCTGGAATGGACTGAGACATCTGGGGGACTCTTGGAATGGTGGCACGACCCTGGAGTTCCTCTCGCCGTTCCTGTTGAGAGGGCCTCCTCTTGAGATGCGACGGGAACGCCGGGAATTCTTTCCCGACGAAGCAGGGAAAGGATCCCTCACCTCGAGCTACGAGGCGGAAACGGGGCTCCTCTGGATGTGGGCGGGACCCGCGTGTTTCCTCTCGAGTGGAGACAGGAATGTCGGGGAACTTCTTGAGTTGCACCAAAGGTGTGTAGGACCCTTTCGACGTTCCAGAGATGAGGTGTGATTAGCCCCGAGAAGCCTCTGCGGAAATGGGCCTCATCTCGCCTGCAGGGGAGAACCTCCTGGATATTCTCGAGTTGCGGCAGGTCTTCTCGAGTTACGACGGGGACCTCAGGGACCCGCTCTGGTGGCCTCAGGAAGGGCCAGTCCCCATGCGAGTTGCTAGGGGCCATCTCGGGATTCCTCTCCCATCGATGCCGGGTCCTAAGACCGTGTGTGGAGTCGGGGCCGGAACCTGAGTATTCCTCTCCAGTGTTGACATGGATTTTTGTGTGCCTCTGAGTCTCCCCAGGGGAGTCAGGCCTCGTCTCGAGTGGGGGCATGCACGTGCGTTTTCCTACCAGCTGCAGAAGTAGGGTCACGCTTCCTGTCACGTGGATCAGGGGATCTGTGGCTTTCCCTCGAGGCTTTCCCTCGAGGCTTTCCCAAGAGGCTTTCCCACAGGGCTGTGCCAAGTGCCACCTTGGTGTGAGTCGATCCTCGGCGTGAAAGACGAGCATGTGAAGGGAAAAGAGTTTCCTCTGGAATGGGCAGAGACATCTGGGGGACTCTTGGAATGGTGGCACGACCCTGGAGTTCCTCTCGCCGTTCCTGTTGAGAGGGCCTCCTCTTGAGATGCGACTGAAACGCCGGGAACTCTTTCCCGACGAAGCAGGGAAAGGATCCGTCCCCTCGAGCTACGAGGCGGAAACGGGGCTCCTCTGGATGTGGGCGGGACCCTCGTGTTTCCTCTCGAGTGGAGACAGGTATGTCGGGGAACTTCTTGAGTTGCCCCAAGGGTGTGAAGGACCCTTTCGACGTTCCAGAGGTGAGGTGTGATTAGCCCTGAGAAGCCTCTGCGAAAATGGGCCTCATCTCGCCTGCAGGGAGAACCTGCTGGATATTCTCGAGTTGCGGCAGGTCTTCTCGAGTTACGACGGGGACCTCAGGGACCCGCATTGGTGGCCTCAGGAAGGGCCAGGCCCCATGCGAGTTGCTAGGGGCCATCTCGGGATTCCTCTCCCGTCGATGCCGGGGCCTAAGACCTTGTGTGGAGTCGGGGCCGGAAACTGAGGATTCCTCTCCAGTGTTGATATGGATTTTGGGGTGCCTCTGAGTCTCCCCAGGGGGTCAGGCCTCGTCTCGAGTGGGGGCATGCACGTGCGCTTCCCTCCCGAGCTGCAGCATTAGGGTCACGCTTCCTGTCACGTGGATCAAGGGATCTGTGGCTTTCCCTCGAGGCTTTCCCTCGAGTCTTTCCCTCGAGGCTTTCCAACAGGGCTGTGCCAAGTGCCACCTTGGTGTGAGTCGATCCTCGGCGTGAAGACGAGCCGGTGACGGGAAAAGAGGTTCCTCTGGAATGGACTGAGACATCTGGGGGTCTCTTTGAATGGTGGCACGACCCTGGAGTTCCTCTCGCCGTTCCTGTTGAGAGGGCCTCCTCTTGAGATGCGACGGGAACGCCGGGAATTCTTTCCCAACGAAGCAGGGAAAGGATACCTCACTTCGAGCTATGAGACTGAAACGGGGCTCCTCTGGATGTGGGCGGGACCCTGGTGTTTCCTCTCGAGTGGAGACGGGTATGTCGGGGAACTTCTTGAGTTGCACCAAGGGTGTGAAGGACCCTTTCGACGTTCCAGAGGTGAGGTGTGATTAGCCCCGAGAAGCCTCTGCGGAAATGGGCCTCATCTCGCCTGCAGGGAGAACCTCCTGGATATTCTCGAGTTGCGGCAGGTCTTCTCGAGTTACGACGGGGACCTCAGGGACCCGCATTGGTGGCCTCAGGAAGGGCCAGGCCCCATGCGAGTTGCTAGGGGCCATCTCGGGATTCCTCTCCCGTCGATGCCGGGGCCTAAGACCTTGTGTGGAGTCGGGGCCGGAACCTGAGGATTCCTCTCCAGTGTTGACATGGATTTTGGGGTGCCTCTGAGTCTCCCCAGGGGAGTCAGGCCTCGTCTCGCGTGGGGGCATGCACGTGCGTTTTCCTACCAGCTGCAGAAGTAGGGTCACGCTTCCTGTCACGTGGATCAGGGGATCTGTGGCTTTCCCTCGAGGCTTTCCCTCGAGGCTTTCCCAAGAGGCTTTCCCACAGGGCTGTGCCAAGTGCCACCTTGGTGTGAGTCGATCCTCTGCGTGAAAGACGAGCATGTGAAGGGAAAAGAGTTTCCTCTGGAATGGACAGAGACATCTGGGGGACTCTTGGAATGGTGGCACGACCCTGGAGTTCCTCTCGCCGTTCCTGTTGAGAGGGCCTCCTCTTGAGATGTGACGGGTACGCCGGGAGTTCTTTCCCGACGAAGCAGGGAAAGGATCGGTCCCCTCGAGCTACGAGGCGGAAACGGGGCTCCTCTGGATGTGGGCGGGACCCTCGTGTTTCCTCTCGAGTGGAGACAGGTATGTCGGGGAACTTCTTGAGTTGCCCCAAGGGTGTGAAGGACCCTTTCGACGTTCCAGAGGTGAGGTGTGATTAGCCCCGAGAAGCCTCTGCGGAAATGGGCCTCATCTCGCCTGCAGGGAGAACCTCCTGGATATTCTCGAGTTGCGGCAGGTCTTCTCGAGTTACGACGGGGACCTCAGGGACCCGCATTGGTGGCCTCAGGAAGGGCCAGGCCCCATGCGAGTTGCTAGGGGCCATCTCGGGATTCCTCTCCCGTCGATGCCGGGGCCTAAGACCTTGTGTGGAGTCGGGGCCGGAACCTGAGGATTCCTCTCCAGTGTTGATATGGATTTTGGGGTGCCTCTGAGTCTGCCCAGGGGGTCAGGCCTCGTCTCGAGTGGGGGCATGCACGTGCGCTTCCCTCCCGAGCTGCAGCATTAGGGTCACGCTTCCTGTCACGTGGATCAAGCGATCTGTGGCTTTCCCTCGAGGCTTTCCCTCGAGTCTTTCCCTCGAGGCTTTCCGACAGGGCTGTGCCAAGTGCCACCTTGGTGTGAGTCGATCCTCGGCGTGAAGACGAGCCGGTGACGGGAAAAGAGGTTCCTCTGGAATGGACTGAGACATCTGGGGGTCTCTTTGAATGGTGGCACGACCCTGGAGTTCCTCTCGCCGTTCCTGTTGAGAGGGCCTCCTCTTGAGATGAGACGGGAACGCCGGGAATTCTTTCCCAACGAAGCAGGGAAAGGATCCCTCACTTCGAGCTATGAGACTGAAACGGGGCTCCTCTGGATGTGGGCGGGACCCTGGTGTTTCCTCTCGAGTGGAGACGGGTATGTCGGGGAACTTCTTGAGTTCCACCAAGGGTGTGAAGGACCCTTTCGACGTTCCAGAGGTGAGGTGTGATTAGCCCCGAGAAGCCTCTGCGGAAATGGGCCTCATCTCGCCTGCAGGGGAGAACCTCCTCGATATTCTCGAGATGCGGCAGGTCTTCTCGAGTTACCACGGGGACCTCAGGGACCCGCTCTGGTGGCCTCAGGAAGGGCCAGTCCCCATGCGAGTTGTTAGGGGCCATCTCGGGATTCCTCTCCCATCGATGCCGGGGCCTAAGACCTTGTGTGGAGTCGGGGCCAGAACCTGAGCATTCCTCTCCAGTGTTGACATGGATCTTGGGGTGCCTCTGAGTCTCCCCAGGGGAGTCCGGCTTCGTCTCGTGTCGGGGCATGCACGTGCGGTTTCCTCCCGAGCTGCAGCAGTAGGGTCACGCTTCCTGTCACGTGGATCAAGGGATCTGTGGCTTTCCCTCGAGGCTTTCCCTCGAGGCTTTCCCACGAGGCTTTCCCACAGGGCTGTGCCAAGTGCCACCTTGGTGTGAGTCGATCCTCGGCGTGAAAGACGAGCCGGTGAAGGGAAAAGAGGTTCCTCTGGAATGGACTGAGACATCTGGGGGACTCTTGGAATGGTGGCACGACCCTGGAGTTCCTCTCGCCGTTCCTGTTGAGAGGGCCTCCTCTTGAGATGCGACGGGAACGCCGGGAATTCTTTCCCGACGAAGCAGGGAAAGGATCCCTCACCTCGAGCTACGAGGCGGAAACGGGGTTCCTCTGGATGTGGGCGGGACCCGCGTGTTTCCTCTCGAGTGGAGACAGGAATGTCGGGGAACTTCTTGAGTTGCACCAAAGGTGTGAAGGACCCTTTCGACGTTCCAGAGGTGAGGTGTGATTAGCCCCGAGAAGCCTCTGCGGAAATGGGCCTCATCTCGCCTGCAGGGGAGAACCTCCTGGATATTCTCGAGTTGCGGCAGGTCTTCTCGATTTACAACGGGGACCTCAGGGACCCGCTCTGGTGGCCTCAGGAAGGGCCAGTCCCCATGCGAGTTGCTAGGGGCCATCTCGGGATTCCTCTCCCGTCGATGCCGGGGCCTAAGACCTTGTGTGGAGTCGGGGCCGGAACCTGAGCATTCCTCTCCAGTGTTGACATGGAATTTGGAGTTCCTCTGAGTCTCCCCAGGGGAGTCAGGCCTCGTCTCGAGTGGGCCCATGCATGTGTGTTCCCTCCCGAGCTGCAGCAGTAGGGTCACGCTTCCTGTCACGTGGATCAAGGGATCTGTGGCTTTCCCTCGAGGCTTTCCCTCGAGGCTTTCCCACGAGGCTTTCCCACAGGGCTGTGCCAAGTGCCACCTTGTTGTGAGTCGATCCTCGGCGTGAAAGACGAGCCGGTGAAGGGAAAAGAGGTTCCTCTGGAATGGACTGAGACATCTGGGGGACTCTTGGAATGGTGGCACGACCCTGGAGTTCCTCTCGCCGTTCCTGTTGAGAGGGCCTCCTCTTGAGATGCGACGGGAACGCCGGGAATTCTTTCCCGACGAAGCAGGGAAAGGATCCCTCACCTCGAGCTACGAGGCGGAAACGGGGCTCCTCTGGATGTGGGCGGGACCCGCGTGTTTCCTCTCGAGTGGAGACAGGAATGTCGGGGAACTTCTTGAGTTGCACCAAAGGTGTGTAGGTCCCTTTCGACGTTCCAGAGGTGAGGTGTGATTAGCCCCGAGAAGCCTCTGCGGAAATGGGCCTCATCTCGCCTGCAGGGGAGAACCTCCTGGATATTCTCGAGTTGCGGCAGGTCTTCTCGAGGTACGACGGGGACCTCAGGGACCCGCTCTGGTGGCCTCAGGAAGGGCCAGTCCCCATGCGAGTTGCTAGGGGCCATCTCGGGATTCCTCTCCCATCGATGCCGGGGCCTGAGACCGTGTGTGGAGTCGGGGCCGGAACCTGAGTATTCCTCTCCAGTGTTGACATGGATTTTTGTGTGCCTCTGAGTCTCCGCAGGGGAGTCAGGCCTCGTCTCGCGTGGGGGCATGCACGTGCGTTTTCCTACCAGCTGCAGAAGTAGGGTCACGCTTCCTGTCACGTGGATCAGGGGATCTGTGGCTTTCCCTCGAGGCTTTCCCTCGAGGCTTTCCCAAGAGGCTTTCCCACAGGGCTGTGCCAAGTGCCACCTTGGTGTGAGTCGATCCTCTGCGTGAAAGACGAGCATGTGAAGGGAAAAGAGTTTCCTCTGGAATGGACAGAGACATCTGGGGGACTCTTGGAGTGGTGGCACGACCCTGGAGTTCCTCTCGCCGTTCCTGTTGAGAGGGCCTCCTCTTGAGTTGTGACGGGTACGCCGGGAGTTCTTTCCCGACGAAGCAGGGAAAGGATCCGTCCCCTCGAGCTACGATGCGGAAACGGGGCTCCTCTGGATGTCGGCGGGACCCTCGTGTTTCCTCTCGAGTGGAGACAGGTATGTCGGGGAACTTCTTGAGTTGCCCCAAGGGTGTGAAGGACCCTTTCGACGTTCCAGAGGTGAGGTGTGATTAGCCCCGAGAAGCCTCTGCGGAAATGGGCCTCATCTCGCCTGCAGGGAGAACCTCCTGGATATTCTCGAGTTGCGGCAGGTCTTCTCGAGTTACGACGGGGACCTCAGGGACCCGCACTGGTGGCCTCAGGAAGGGCCAGGCCCCATGCGAGTTGCTAGGGGCCATCTCGGGATTCCTCTCCCGTCGATGCCGGGGCCTAAGACCTTGTGTGGAGTCGGGGCCGGAACCTGAGGATTCCTCTCCAGTGTTGATATGGATTTTGGGGTGCCTCTGAGTCTCCCCAGGGGGTCAGGCCTCGTCTCGAGTGGGGGCATGCACGTGCGCTTCCCTCCCGAGCTGCAGCATTAGGGTCACGCTTCCTGTCACGTGGATCAAGGGATCTGTGGCTTTCCCTCGAGGCTTTCCCTCGAGTCTTTCCCTCGAGGCTTTCCGACAGGGCTGTGCCAAGGGCCACCTTGGTGTGAGTCGATCCTCGGCGTGAAGACGAGCCGGTGACGGGAAAAGAGGTTCCTCTGGAATGGACTGAGACATCTGGGGGTCTCTTTGAATGGTGGAACGACCCTGGAGTTCCTCTCGCCGTTCCTGTTGAGAGGGCCTCCTCTTGAGATGCGACGGGAACGCCGGGAATTCTTTCCCGACGAAGCAGGGAAAGGATCCCTCACCTCGAGCTATGAGGCGGAAACGGGGTTCCTCTGGATGTGGGCGGGACCCGCGTGTTTCCTCTCGAGTGGAGACAGGAATGTCGGGGAACTTCTTGAGTTCCACCAAAGGTGTGAAGGACCCTTTCGACGTTCCAGAGGTGAGGTGTGATTAGCCCCGAGAAGCCTCTGCGGAAATGGGCCTCATCTCGCCTGCAGGGGAGAACCTCCTCGATATTCTCGAGATGCGGCAGGTCTTCTCGAGTTACCACGGGGACCTCAGGGACCCGCTCTGGTGGCCTCAGGAAGGGCCAGTCCCCATGCGAGTTGTTAGGGGCCATCTCGGGATTCCTCTCCCATCGATGCCGGGGCCTAAGACCTTGTGTGGAGTCGGGGCCAGAACCTGAGCATTCCTCTCCAGTGTTGACATGGATCTTGGGGTGCCTCTGAGTCTCCCCAGGGGAGTCCGGCTTCGTCTCGTGTCGGGGCATGCACGTGCGGTTTCCTCCCGAGCTGCAGCAGTAGGGTCACGCTTCCTGTCACGTGGATCAAGGGATCTGTGGCTTTCCCTCGAGGCTTTCCCTCGAGGCTTTCCCACGAGGCTTTCCCACAGGGCTGTGCCACGTGCCACCTTTGTGTGAGTCGATCCTCGGCGTGAAAGACGAGCCGGTGAAGGGAAAAGAGGTTCCTCTGGAATGGACAGAGACATCTGGGGGACTCTTGGAATGGTGGCACGACCCTGGAGTTCCTCTCGCCGTTCCTGTTGAGAGGGCCTCCTCTTGAGATGCGACGGGAACGCCGGGAATTCTTTCCCGACGAAGCAGGGAAAGGATCCCTCACCTCGAGCTATGAGGCGGAAACGGGGTTCCTCTGGATGTGGGCGGGACCCGCGTGTTTCCTCTCGAGTGGAGACAGGAATGTCGGGGAACTTCTTGAGTTGCACCAAAGGTGTGAAGGACCCTTTCGACGTTCCAGAGGTGAGGTGTGATTAGCCCCGAGAAGCCTCTGCGGAAATGGGCCTCATCTCGCCTGCAGGGGAGAACCTCCTGGATATTCTCGAGTTGCGGCAGGTCTTCTCGAGTTACGACGGGGACCTCAGGGACCCGCTCTGGTGGCCTCAGGAAGGGCCAGTCCCCATGCGAGTTGCTAGGGGCCATCTCGGGATTCCTCTCCCGTCGATGCCGGGGCCTAAGACCTTGTGTGGAGTCGGGACCGGAACCTGAGCATTCCTCTCCAGTGTTGACATGGATTTTGGAGTTCCTCTGAGTCTCCGCAGGGGAGTCAGGCCTCGTCTCGAGTGGGCCCATGCATGTGTGTTCCCTCCCGAGCTGCAGCAGTAGGGTCACGCTTCCTGTCACGTGGATCAAGGGATCTGTGGCTTTCCCTCGAGGCTTTCCCTCGAGGCTTTCCCACGAGGCTTTCCCACAGGGCTGTGCCAAGTGCCACCTTGTTGTGAGTCGATCCTCGGCGTGAAAGACGAGCCGGTGAAGGGAAAAGAGGTTCCTCTGGAATGGACTGAGACATCTGGGGGACTCTTGGAATGGTGGCACGACCCTGGAGTTCCTCTCGCCGTTCCTGTTGAGAGGGCCTCCTCTTGAGATGCGACGGGAACGCCGGGAATTCTTTCCCGACGAAGCAGGGAAAGGATCCCTCACCTCGAGCTACGAGGCGGAAACGGGGCTCCTCTGGATGTGGGCGGGACCCGCGTGTTTCCTCTCGAGTGGAGACAGGAATGTCGGGGAACTTCTTGAGTTGCACCAAAGGTGTGTAGGACCCTTTCGACGTTCCAGAGATGAGGTGTGATTAGCCCCGAGAAGCCTCTGCGGAAATGGGCCTCATCTCGCCTGCAGGGGAGAACCTCCTGGATATTCTCGAGTTGCGGCAGGTCTTCTCGAGTTACGACGGGGACCTCAGGGACCCGCTCTGGTGGCCTCAGGAAGGGCCAGTCCCCATGCGAGTTGCTAGGGGCCATCTCGGGATTCCTCTCCCATCGATGCCGGGTCCTAAGACCGTGTGTGGAGTCGGGGCCGGAACCTGAGTATTCCTCTCCAGTGTTGACATGGATTTTTGTGTGCCTCTGAGTCTCCCCAGGGGAGTCAGGCCTCGTCTCGAGTGGGGGCATGCACGTGCGTTTTCCTACCAGCTGCAGAAGTAGGGTCACGCTTCCTGTCACGTGGATCAGGGGATCTGTGGCTTTCCCTCGAGGCTTTCCCTCGAGGCTTTCCCAAGAGGCTTTCCCACAGGGCTGTGCCAAGTGCCACCTTGGTGTGAGTCGATCCTCGGCGTGAAAGACGAGCATGTGAAGGGAAAAGAGTTTCCTCTGGAATGGGCAGAGACATCTGGGGGACTCTTGGAATGGTGGCACGACCCTGGAGTTCCTCTCGCCGTTCCTGTTGAGAGGGCCTCCTCTTGAGATGCGACTGAAACGCCGGGAACTCTTTCCCGACGAAGCAGGGAAAGGATCCGTCCCCTCGAGCTACGAGGCGGAAACGGGGCTCCTCTGGATGTGGGCGGGACCCTCGTGTTTCCTCTCGAGTGGAGACAGGTATGTCGGGGAACTTCTTGAGTTGCCCCAAGGGTGTGAAGGACCCTTTCGACGTTCCAGAGGTGAGGTGTGATTAGCCCTGAGAAGCCTCTGCGAAAATGGGCCTCATCTCGCCTGCAGGGAGAACCTGCTGGATATTCTCGAGTTGTGGCAGGTCTTCTCGAGTTACGACGGGGACCTCAGGGACCCGCATTGGTGGCCTCAGGAAGGGCCAGGCCCCATGCGAGTTGCTAGGGGCCATCTCGGGATTCCTCTCCCGTCGATGCCGGGGCCTAAGACCTTGTGTGGAGTCGGGGCCGGAAACTGAGGATTCCTCTCCAGTGTTGATATGGATTTTGGGGTGCCTCTGAGTCTCCCCAGGGGGTCAGGCCTCGTCTCGAGTGGGGGCATGCACGTGCGCTTCCCTCCCGAGCTGCAGCATTAGGGTCACGCTTCCTGTCACGTGGATCAAGGGATCTGTGGCTTTCCCTCGAGGCTTTCCCTCGAGTCTTTCCCTCGAGGCTTTCCAACAGGGCTGTGCCAAGTGCCACCTTGGTGTGAGTCGATCCTCGGCGTGAAGACGAGCCGGTGACGGGAAAAGAGGTTCCTCTGGAATGGACTGAGACATCTGGGGGTCTCTTTGAATGGTGGCACGACCCTGGAGTTCCTCTCGCCGTTCCTGTTGAGAGGGCCTCCTCTTGAGATGCGACGGGAACGCCGGGAATTCTTTCCCAACGAAGCAGGGAAAGGATACCTCACTTCGAGCTATGAGACTGAAACGGGGCTCCTCTGGATGTGGGCGGGACCCTGGTGTTTCCTCTCGAGTGGAGACGGGTATGTCGGGGAACTTCTTGAGTTGCACCAAGGGTGTGAAGGACCCTTTCGACGTTCCAGAGGTGAGGTGTGATTAGCCCCGAGAAGCCTCTGCGGAAATGGGCCTCATCTCGCCTGCAGGGAGAACCTCCTGGATATTCTCGAGTTGCGGCAGGTCTTCTCGAGTTACGACGGGGACCTCAGGGACCCGCATTGGTGGCCTCAGGAAGGGCCAGGCCCCATGCGAGTTGCTAGGGGCCATCTCGGGATTCCTCTCCCGTCGATGCCGGGGCCTAAGACCTTGTGTGGAGTCGGGGCCGGAACCTGAGGATTCCTCTCCAGTGTTGACATGGATTTTGGGGTGCCTCTGAGTCTCCCCAGGGGAGTCAGGCCTCGTCTCGCGTGGGGGCATGCACGTGCGTTTTCCTACCAGCTGCAGAAGTAGGGTCACGCTTCCTGTCACGTGGATCAGGGGATCTGTGGCTTTCCCTCGAGGCTTTCCCTCGAGGCTTTCCCAAGAGGCTTTCCCACAGGGCTGTGCCAAGTGCCACCTTGGTGTGAGTCGATCCTCTGCGTGAAAGACGAGCATGTGAAGGGAAAAGAGTTTCCTCTGGAATGGACAGAGACATCTGGGGGACTCTTGGAATGGTGGCACGACCCTGGAGTTCCTCTCGCCGTTCCTGTTGAGAGGGCCTCCTCTTGAGATGTGACGGGTACGCCGGGAGTTCTTTCCCGACGAAGCAGGGAAAGGATCGGTCCCCTCGAGCTACGAGGCGGAAACGGGGCTCCTCTGGATGTGGGCGGGACCCTCGTGTTTCCTCTCGAGTGGAGACAGGTATGTCGGGGAACTTCTTGAGTTGCCCCAAGGGTGTGAAGGACCCTTTCGACGTTCCAGAGGTGAGGTGTGATTAGCCCCGAGAAGCCTCTGCGGAAATGGGCCTCATCTCGCCTGCAGGGAGAACCTCCTGGATATTCTCGAGTTGCGGCAGGTCTTCTCGAGTTACGACGGGGACCTCAGGGACCCGCATTGGTGGCCTCAGGAAGGGCCAGGCCCCATGCGAGTTGCTAGGGGCCATCTCGGGATTCCTCTCCCGTCGATGCCGGGGCCTAAGACCTTGTGTGGAGTCGGGGCCGGAACCTGAGGATTCCTCTCCAGTGTTGATATGGATTTTGGGGTGCCTCTGAGTCTGCCCAGGGGGTCAGGCCTCGTCTCGAGTGGGGGCATGCACGTGCGCTTCCCTCCCGAGCTGCAGCATTAGGGTCACGCTTCCTGTCACGTGGATCAAGCGATCTGTGGCTTTCCCTCGAGGCTTTCCCTCGAGTCTTTCCCTCGAGGCTTTCCGACAGGGCTGTGCCAAGTGCCACCTTGGTGTGAGTCGATCCTCGGCGTGAAGACGAGCCGGTGACGGGAAAAGAGGTTCCTCTGGAATGGACTGAGACATCTGGGGGTCTCTTTGAATGGTGGCACGACCCTGGAGTTCCTCTCGCCGTTCCTGTTGAGAGGGCCTCCTCTTGAGATGAGACGGGAACGCCGGGAATTCTTTCCCAACGAAGCAGGGAAAGGATCCCTCACTTCGAGCTATGAGACTGAAACGGGGCTCCTCTGGATGTGGGCGGGACCCTCGTGTTTCCTCTCGAGTGGAGACGGGTATGTCGGGGAACTTCTTGAGTTCCACCAAGGGTGTGAAGGACCCTTTCGACGTTCCAGAGGTGAGGTGTGATTAGCCCCGAGAAGCCTCTGCGGAAATGGGCCTCATCTCGCCTGCAGGGGAGAACCTCCTCGATATTCTCGAGATGCGGCAGGTCTTCTCGAGTTACCACGGGGACCTCAGGGACCCGCTCTGGTGGCCTCAGGAAGGGCCAGTCCCCATGCGAGTTGTTAGGGGCCATCTCGGGATTCCTCTCCCATCGATGCCGGGGCCTAAGACCTTGTGTGGAGTCGGGGCCAGAACCTGAGCATTCCTCTCCAGTGTTGACATGGATCTTGGGGTGCCTCTGAGTCTCCCCAGGGGAGTCCGGCTTCGTCTCGTGTCGGGGCATGCACGTGCGGTTTCCTCCCGAGCTGCAGCAGTAGGGTCACGCTTCCTGTCACGTGGATCAAGGGATCTGTGGCTTTCCCTCGAGGCTTTCCCTCGAGGCTTTCCCACGAGGCTTTCCCACAGGGCTGTGCCAAGTGCCACCTTGGTGTGAGTCGATCCTCGGCGTGAAAGACGAGCCGGTGAAGGGAAAAGAGGTTCCTCTGGAATGGACTGAGACATCTGGGGGACTCTTGGAATGGTGGCACGACCCTGGAGTTCCTCTCGCCGTTCCTGTTGAGAGGGCCTCCTCTTGAGATGCGACGGGAACGCCGGGAATTCTTTCCCGACGAAGCAGGGAAAGGATCCCTCACCTCGAGCTACGAGGCGGAAACGGGGTTCCTCTGGATGTGGGCGGGACCCGCGTGTTTCCTCTCGAGTGGAGACAGGAATGTCGGGGAACTTCTTGAGTTGCACCAAAGGTGTGAAGGACCCTTTCGACGTTCCAGAGGTGAGGTGTGATTAGCCCCGAGAAGCCTCTGCGGAAATGGGCCTCATCTCGCCTGCAGGGGAGAACCTCCTGGATATTCTCGAGTTGCGGCAGGTCTTCTCGATTTACAACGGGGACCTCAGGGACCCGCTCTGGTGGCCTCAGGAAGGGCCAGTCCCCATGCGAGTTGCTAGGGGCCATCTCGGGATTCCTCTCCCGTCGATGCCGGGGCCTAAGACCTTGTGTGGAGTCGGGGCCGGAACCTGAGCATTCCTCTCCAGTGTTGACATGGAATTTGGAGTTCCTCTGAGTCTCCCCAGGGGAGTCAGGCCTCGTCTCGAGTGGGCCCATGCATGTGTGTTCCCTCCCGAGCTGCAGCAGTAGGGTCACGCTTCCTGTCACGTGGATCAAGGGATCTGTGGCTTTCCCTCGAGGCTTTCCCTCGAGGCTTTCCCACGAGGCTTTCCCACAGGGCTGTGCCAAGTGCCACCTTGTTGTGAGTCGATCCTCGGCGTGAAAGACGAGCCGGTGAAGGGAAAAGAGGTTCCTCTGGAATGGACTGAGACATCTGGGGGACTCTTGGAATGGTGGCACGACCCTGGAGTTCCTCTCGCCGTTCCTGTTGAGAGGGCCTCCTCTTGAGATGCGACGGGAACGCCGGGAATTCTTTCCCGACGAAGCAGGGAAAGGATCCCTCACCTCGAGCTACGAGGCGGAAACGGGGCTCCTCTGGATGTGGGCGGGACCCGCGTGTTTCCTCTCGAGTGGAGACAGGAATGTCGGGGAACTTCTTGAGTTGCACCAAAGGTGTGTAGGTCCCTTTCGACGTTCCAGAGGTGAGGTGTGATTAGCCCCGAGAAGCCTCTGCGGAAATGGGCCTCATCTCGCCTGCAGGGGAGAACCTCCTGGATATTCTCGAGTTGCGGCAGGTCTTCTCGAGGTACGACGGGGACCTCAGGGACCCGCTCTGGTGGCCTCAGGAAGGGCCAGTCCCCATGCGAGTTGCTAGGGGCCATCTCGGGATTCCTCTCCCATCGATGCCGGGGCCTGAGACCGTGTGTGGAGTCGGGGCCGGAACCTGAGTATTCCTCTCCAGTGTTGACATGGATTTTTGTGTGCCTCTGAGTCTCCGCAGGGGAGTCAGGCCTCGTCTCGCGTGGGGGCATGCACGTGCGTTTTCCTACCAGCTGCAGAAGTAGGGTCACGCTTCCTGTCACGTGGATCAGGGGATCTGTGGCTTTCCCTCGAGGCTTTCCCTCGAGGCTTTCCCAAGAGGCTTTCCCACAGGGCTGTGCCAAGTGCCACCTTGGTGTGAGTCGATCCTCTGCGTGAAAGACGAGCATGTGAAGGGAAAAGAGTTTCCTCTGGAATGGACAGAGACATCTGGGGGACTCTTGGAGTGGTGGCACGACCCTGGAGTTCCTCTCGCCGTTCCTGTTGAGAGGGCCTCCTCTTGAGTTGTGACGGGTACGCCGGGAGTTCTTTCCCGACGAAGCAGGGAAAGGATCCGTCCCCTCGAGCTACGATGCGGAAACGGGGCTCCTCTGGATGTCGGCGGGACCCTCGTGTTTCCTCTCGAGTGGAGACAGGTATGTCGGGGAACTTCTTGAGTTGCCCCAAGGGTGTGAAGGACCCTTTCGACGTTCCAGAGGTGAGGTGTGATTAGCCCCGAGAAGCCTCTGCGGAAATGGGCCTCATCTCGCCTGCAGGGAGAACCTCCTGGATATTCTCGAGTTGCGGCAGGTCTTCTCGAGTTACGACGGGGACCTCAGGGACCCGCACTGGTGGCCTCAGGAAGGGCCAGGCCCCATGCGAGTTGCTAGGGGCCATCTCGGGATTCCTCTCCCGTCGATGCCGGGGCCTAAGACCTTGTGTGGAGTCGGGGCCGGAACCTGAGGATTCCTCTCCAGTGTTGATATGGATTTTGGGGTGCCTCTGAGTCTCCCCAGGGGGTCAGGCCTCGTCTCGAGTGGGGGCATGCACGTGCGCTTCCCTCCCGAGCTGCAGCATTAGGGTCACGCTTCCTGTCACGTGGATCAAGGGATCTGTGGCTTTCCCTCGAGGCTTTCCCTCGAGTCTTTCCCTCGAGGCTTTCCGACAGGGCTGTGCCAAGGGCCACCTTGGTGTGAGTCGATCCTCGGCGTGAAGACGAGCCGGTGACGGGAAAAGAGGTTCCTCTGGAATGGACTGAGACATCTGGGGGTCTCTTTGAATGGTGGAACGACCCTGGAGTTCCTCTCGCCGTTCCTGTTGAGAGGGCCTCCTCTTGAGATGCGACGGGAACGCCGGGAATTCTTTCCCAACGAAGCAGGGAAAGGATCCCTCACTTCGAGCTATGAGACTGAAACGGGGCTCCTCTGGATGTGGGCGGGACCCTGGCGTTTCCTCTCGAGTGGAGACGGGTATGTCGGGGAACTTCTTGAGTTGCACCAAGGGTGTGAAGGACCCTTTCGACGTTCCAGAGGTGAGGTGTGATTAGCCCCGAGAAGCCTCTGCGGAAATGGGCCTCATCTCGCCTGCAGGGGAGAACCTCCTGGATATTCTCGAGTTGCGGCAGGTCTTCTCGAGTTACGACGGGGACCTCAGGGACCCGCTCTGGTGGCCTCAGGAAGGGCCAGTCCCCATGCGAGTTGCTAGGGGCCATCTCGGGATTCCTCTCCCATCGATGCCGGGTCCTAAGACCGTGTGTGGAGTCGGGGCCGGAACCTGAGTATTCCTCTCCAGTGTTGACATGGATTTTTGTGTGCCTCTGAGTCTCCCCAGGGGAGTCCGGCTTCGTCTCGTGTCGGGGCATGCACGTGCGTTTTCCTCCCGAACTGCAGCAGTAGGGTCACGCTTCCTGTCACGTGGATCAAGGGATCTGTGGCTTTCCCTCGAGGCTTTCCCTCGAGGCTTTCCTACGAGGCTTTCCCACAGGGCTGTGCCAAGTGCCACCTTGGTGTGAGTCGATCCTCGGCGTGAAAGACGAGCCGGTGAAGGGAAAAGAGGTTCCTCTGGAATGGACTGAGACATCTGGGGGACTCTTGGAATGGTGGCACGACCCTGGAGTTCCTCTCGCCGTTCCTGTTGAGAGGGCCTCCTCTTGAGATGCGACGGGAACGCCGGGAATTCTTTCCCGAAGAAGCAGGGAAAGGATCCCTCACCTCGAGCTACGAGGCGGAAACGGGGTTCCTCTGGATGTGGGCGGGACCCGCGTGTTTCCTCTCGAGTGGAGACAGGAATGTCGGGGAACTTCTTGAGTTGCACCAAAGGTGTGAAGGACCCTTTCGACGTTCCAGAGGTGAGGTGTGATTAGCCCCGAGAAGCCTCTGCTGAAATGGGCCTCATCTCGCCTGCAGGGGAGAACCTCCTGGATATTCTCGAGTTGCGGCAGGTCTTCTCGAGTTACGACGGGGACCTCAGGGACCCGCTCTGGTGGCCTCAGGAAGGGCCAGTCCCCATGCGAGTTGCTAGGGGCCATCTCGGGATTCCTCTCCCGTCGATGCCGGGGCCTAAGACCTTGTGTGGAGTCCGGGCCGGAACCTGAGCATTCCTCTCCAGTGTTGACATCGATTTTGGAGTTCCTCTGAGTCTCCCCAGGGGAGTCAGGCCTCGTCTCGAGTGGGCCCATGCATGTGTGTTCCCTCCCGAGCTGCAGCAGTAGGGTCACGCTTCCTGTCACGTGGATCAAGGGATCTGTGGCTTTCCCTCGAGGCTTTCCCTCGAGGCTTTCCCACGAGGCTTTCCCACAGGGCTGTGCCAAGTGCCACCTTGTTGTGAGTCGATCCTCGGCGTGAAAGACGAGCCGGTGAAGGGAAAAGAGGTTCCTCTGGAATGGACTGAGACATCTGGGGGACTCTTGGAATGGTGGCACGACCCTGGAGTTCCTCTCGCCGTTCCTGTTGAGAGGGCCTCCTCTTGAGATGCGACGGGAACGCCGGGAATTCTTTCCCGACGAAGCAGGGAAAGGATCCCTCACCTCGAGCTACGAGGCGGAAACGGGGCTCCTCTGGATGTGGGCGGGACCCGCGTGTTTCCTCTCGAGTGGAGACAGGAATGTCGGGGAACTTCTTGAGTTGCACCAAAGGTGTGTAGGACCCTTTCGACGTTCCAGAGGTGAGGTGTGATTAGCCCCGAGAAGCCTCTGCGGAAATGGGCCTCATCTCGCCTGCAGGGGAGAACCTCCTGGATATTCTCGAGTTGCGGCAGGTCTTCTCGAGTTACGACGGGGACTTCAGGGACCCGCTCTGGTGGCCTCAGGAAGGGCCAGTCCCCATGCGAGTTGCTAGGGGCCATCTCTGGATTCCTCTCCCATCGATGCCGGGTCCTAAGACCGTGTGTGGAGTCGGGGCCGGAACCTGAGCATTCCTCTCCAGTGTTGACATGGATTTTGGGGTGCCTCTGAGTCTCCGCAGGGGAGTCAGGCCTCGTCTCGAGTGGGGGCATGCACGTGCGCTTTCCTCCCCAGCTGAAGCAGTAGGGTCACGCTTCCTGTCACGTGGATCAAGGGATCTGTGGCTTTCCCTTGAGGCTTTCCCTCGAGGCTTTCCCACGAGGCTTTCCCACAGGGCTGTGCCAAGTGCCACCTTGGTGTGAGTCGATCCTCGGCGTGAAAGACGAGCCGGTGAAGGGAAAAGAGGTTCCTCTGGAATGGACTGAGACATCTGGGGGACTCTTGGAATGCTGGCACGACCCTGGAGTTCCTCTCGCCGTTCCTGTTGAGAGGGCCTCCTCTTGAGATGCGACGGGAACGCCGGGAATTCTTTCCCGACGAAGCAGGGAAAGGATCCCTCACCTCGAGCTACGAGGTGGAAACGGGGCTCCTCTGGATGTGGGCGGGACCCGCGTGTTTCCTCTCGAGTGGAGACAGGTATGTCGGGGAACTTCTTGAGTTGCACCAAAGGTGTGAAGGACCCTTTCGACGTTCCAGAGGTCAGGTGTGATTAGCCCCGAGAAGCCTCTGCGGAAATGGGCCTCATCTCGCCTGCAGTGGAGAACCTCCTGGATATTCTCGAGTTGCGGCAGGTCTTCTCGAGTTACGACGGGGACCTCAGGGACCCGCTCTGGTGGCCTCAGGAAGGGCCTCCCCATGCGAGTTGCTAGGGGCCATCTCGGGATTACTCTCCAGTCGATGCCGGGCCGTAAGACCTTGTGTGGAGTCGGGGCGGGAAACTGAGCATTCCTCTCCAGTGTTGACATGGATCTTGGGGTGCCTCTGAGTCTCCCCAGGGGAGTCAGGCTTCGTCTCGTGTCGGGGCATGCACGTGCGGTTTCCTCCCGAGCTGCAGCAGTAGGGTCACGCTTCCTGTCACGTGGATCAAGGGATCTGTGGCTTTCCCTCGAGGCTTTCCCTCGAGGCTTTCCCACGAGGCTTTCCCACAGGGCTGTGCCAATTGCCACCTTGGTGTGAGTCGATCCTCTGCGGTAAAGACGAGCCGGTGAAGGGAAAATAAGTTCCTCTGTAATTGACAGAGACATCTGGGGGACTCTTGGAATGGTGGCACGACCCTGGAGTTCCTCTCGCCGTTCCTGTTGAGAGGGCCTCCTCTTGAGATGCGACGGGAACGCCGGGAACTCTTTCCCGACGAAGCAGGGAAAGGATCCCTCACCTCGAGCTACGAGGCGGAAACGGGGCTCCTCTGGATGTGGGCGGGACCCTCGTGTTTTCTCTCGAGTGGAGACGGGTATGTCGGGGAACTTCTTCAGTTGCCCCAAGGGTGTGAAGGACCCTTTCGACGTTCCAGATGTGAGGTGTGATTAGCCCCGAGAAGCCTCTGCGGAAATGGGCCTCATCTCGCCTGCAGGGGAGAACCTCCTGGATATTCTCGAGTTGCGGCAGGTCTTCTCGAGTTACGACGGGGAGCTCAGGGACCCGCTCTGGTAGCCTCAGGAAGGGCCAGTCCCCATGCGAGTTGCTAGGGGCCATCTCGGGATTCCTCTCCCATCGATGCCGGGGCCTAAGACCTTGTGTGGAGACGGGGCCGGAACCTGAGCATTCCTCTGCAGTGTTGACATGGATTTTTGTGTGCCTCTGAGTCTCCGCAGGGGAGTCAGGCCTCGTCTCGCGTGGGGACATGCACGTGCGTTTTCCTACCCAGCTGCAGAAGTAGGGTCACGCTTCCTGTCACGTGGGTCAAGGGATCTGTGGCTTTCCCTTGTGGCTTTCCCTCGAGGCTTTCCCACGATGCTTTCCCACAGGGCTGTGCCAAGTGCCACCTTGGTGTGAGTCGATCCCCAGCGTGAAAGACGAGCCGGTGAAGGGAAAAGAGGTTCCTCTGGAATGGACTGAGACATCTTGGGGACTCTTGGAATGGTGGCACGACCCTGGAGTTCCTCTCGCCGTTCCTGTTGAGAGGGCCTCCTCTTGAGATGCGACGGGTACGCCGGGAGTTCTTTCCCGACGAAGCAGGGAAAGGATCGGTCCCCTCGAGCTACGAGGCGGAAACGGGGCTCCTCTGGATGTGGGCGGGACCCTCGTGTTTCCTCTCGAGTGGAGACGGGTATGTCGGGGAACTTCTTGAGTTGCCCCAAGGGTGTGAAGGACCCTTTCGACGTTCCAGAGGTGAGGTGTGATTAGCCCCGAGAAGCCTCTGCGGAAATGGGCCTCATCTCGCCTGCAGGGAGAACCTCCTGGATATTCTCGAGTTGCGGCAGGTCTTCTCGAGTTACGACGGGGACCTCAGGGACCCGCATTGGTGGCCTCAGGAAGGGCCAGGCCCCATGCGAGTTGCTAGGGGCCATCTCGGGATTCCTCTCCCATCGATGCCGGGGCCTAAGACCTTGTGTGGAGTCGGGGCCAGAACCTGAGCATTCCTTTCCAGTGTTGAAATGGATCTTGGGGTGCACCTGAGTCTCCCCAGGGGAGTCCGGCTTCGTCTCGTGTCGGGGCATGCACGTGCGGTTTCCTCCCGAGCTGCAGCAGTAGGGTCACGCTTCCTGTCACGTAGATCAAGGGATCTGTGGCTTTCCCTCTAGGCTTTCGCTCGAGGCTTTCCCACGAGGCTTTCCCACAGGGCTGTGCCAGGTGCCACCTTGGTGTGAGCCGATTCTCGGCGTGAAAGACGAGCCGGTGAAGGAAAAAGAGGTTCCTCTGCAATGGATTGAGACATCTGGGGGACTCTTGGAATGGTGACACGACCCTGGAGTTCCTCTCGCCGTTCCTGTTGAGAGGGCCTCCTCTTGAGATGCGACGGGAACGCCGGGAATTCTTTCCCGACGAAGCAGGGAAAAGATCCCTCACCTCGAGCTACGAGGCGGAAACGGGGCTCCTATGGATGTGGGCGGGACCCTCGTGTTTCCTCTCGAGTGGAGACGGGTATGTCGGGGAACTTCTTGAGTTGCACCAAGGGTGTGAAGGACCCTTTCGACGTTCCAGAGGTGAGGTGTGATTAGCCCCGAGAAGCCTCTGCGGAAATGGGCCTCATCTCGCCTGCAGGGGAGAACCTCCTGGATATTCTCGAGTTGCGGCAGGTCTTCTCGAGTTACGACGGGGACTTCAGGGACCCGCTCTGGTGGCCTCAGGAAGGGCCAGTCCCCATGCGAGTTGCTAGGGGCCATCTCTGGATTCCTCTCCCATCGATGCCGGGTCCTAAGACCGTGTGTGGAGTCGGGGCCGGAACCTGAGCATTCCTCTCCAGTGTTGACATGGAGTTTGGGGTGCCTCTGAGTCTCCGCAGGGGAGTCAGGCCTCGTCTCGAGTGGGGGCATGCACGTGCGCTTTCCTCCCCAGCTGAAGCAGTAGGGTCACGCTTCCTGTCACGTGGATCAAGGGATCTGTGGCTTTCCCTTGAGGCTTTCCCTCGAGGCTTTCCCACGAGGCTTTCCCACAGGGCTGTGCCAAGTGCCACCTTGGTGTGAGTCGATCCTCGGCGTGAAAGACGAGCCGGTGAAGGGAAAAGAGGTTCCTCTGGAATGGACTGAGACATCTGGGGGACTCTTGGAATGCTGGCACGACCCTGGAGTTCCTCTCGCCGTTCCTGTTGAGAGGGCCTCCTCTTGAGATGCGACGGGAACGCCGGGAATTCTTTCCCGACGAAGCAGGGAAAGGATTCCTCACCTCGAGCTACGAGGCGGAAACGGGGCTCCTCTGGATGTGGGCGGGACCCGCGTGTTTCCTCTCGAGTGGAGACAGGTATGTCGGGGAACTTCTTGAGTTGCACCAAAGGTGTGAAGGACCCTTTCGACGTTCCAGAGGTCAGGTGTGATTAGCCCCGAGAAGCCTCTGCGGAAATGGGCCTCATCTCGCCTGCAGTGGAGAACCTCCTGGATATTCTCGAGTTGCGGCAGGTCTTCTCGAGTTACGACGGGGACCTCAGGGACCCGCTCTGGTGGCCTCAGGAAGGGCCTCCCCATGCGAGTTGCTAGGGGCCATCTCGGGATTCCTCTCCAGTCGATGCCGGGCCGTAAGACCTTGTGTGGAGTCAGGGCGGGAAACTGAGCATTCCTCTCCAGTGTTAACATGGATCTTGGGGTGCCTCTGAGTCTCCCCAGGGGAGTCAGGCTTCGTCTCGTGTCGGGGCATGCACGTGCGGTTTCCTCCCGAGCTGCAGCAGTAGGGTCACGCTTCCTGTCACGTGGATCAAGGGATCTGTGGCTTTCCCTCGAGGCTTTCCCTCGAGGCTTTCCCACGAGGCTTTCCCACAGGGCTGTGCCAATTGCCACCTTGGTGTGAGTCGATCCTCTGCGGGAAAGACGAGCCGGTGAAGGGAAAATAAGTTCCTCTGTAATGGACAGAGACATCTGGGGGACTCTTGGAATGGTGGCACGACCCTGGAGTTCCTCTCGCCGTTCCTGTTGAGAGGGCCTCCTCTTGAGATGCGACGGGAACGCCGGGAACTCTTTCCCGACGAAGCAGGGAAAGGATCCCTCACCTCGAGCTACGAGGCGGAAACGGGGCTCCTCTGGATGTGGGCGGGACCCTCGTGTTTTCTCTCGAGTGGAGACGGGTATGTCGGGGAACTTCTTCAGTTGCCCCAATGGTGTGAAGGACCCTTTCGACGTTCCAGAGGTGAGGTGTGATTAGCCCCGAGAAGCCTCTGCGGAAATGGGCCTCATCTCGCCTGCAGGGGAGAACCTCCTGGATATTCTCGAGTTGCGGCAGGTCTTCTCGAGTTACGACGGGGACCTCAGGGACCCGCTCTGGTAGCCTCAGGAAGGGCCAGTCCCCATGCGAGTTGCTAGGGGCCATCTCGGGATTCCTCTCCCATCGATGCCGGGGCCTAAGACCTTGTGTGGAGACGGGGCCGGAACCTGAGCATTCCTCTGCAGTGTTGACATGGATTTTTGTGTGCCTCTGAGTCTCCGCAGGGGAGTCAGGCCTCGTCTCGCGTGGGGACATGCACGTGCGTTTTCCTACCCAGCTGCAGAAGTAGGGTCACGCTTCCTGTCACGTGGATCAAGGGATCTGTGGCTTTCCCTTGTGGCTTTCCCTCGAGGCTTTCCCACGATGCTTTCCCACAGGGCTGTGCCAAGTGCCACCATGGTGTGAGTCGATCCCCAGCGTGAAAGACGAGCCGGTGAAGGGAAAAGAGGTTCCTCTGGAATGGACTGAGACATCTGGGGGACTCTTGGAATGGTGGCACGACCCTGGAGTTCCTCTCGCCGTTCCTGTTGAGAGGGCCTCCTCTTGAGATGCGACGGGTACGCCGGGAGTTCTTTCCCGACGAAGCAGGGAAAGGATCGGTCCCCTCGAGCTACGAGGCGGAAACGGGGCTCCTCTGGATGTGGGCGGGACCCTCGTGTTTCCTCTCGAGTGGAGACGGGTATGTCGGGGAACTTCTTGAGTTGCCCCAAGGGTGTGAAGGACCCTTTCGACGTTCCAGAGGTGAGGTGTGATTAGCCCCGAGAAGCCTCTGCGGAAATGGGCCTCATCTCGCCTGCAGGGAGAACCTCCTGGATATTCTCGAGTTGCGGCAGGTCTTCTCGAGTTACGACGGGGACCTCAGGGACCGGCATTGGTGGCCTCAGGAAGGGCCAGGCCCCATGCGAGTTGCTAGGGGCCATCTCGGGATTCCTCTCCCATCGATGCCGGGGCCTAAGACCTTGTGTGGAGTCGGGGCCAGAACCTGAGCATTCCTTTCCAGTGTTGAAATGGATCTTGGGGTGCCTCTGAGTCTCCCCAGGGGAGTCCGGCTTCGTCTCGTGTCGGGGCATGCACGTGCGGTTTCCTCCCGAGCTGCAGCAGTAGGGTCACGCTTCCTGTCACGTAGATCAAGGGATCTGTGGCTTTCCCTCTAGGCTTTCGCTCGAGGCTTTCCCACGAGGCTTTCCCACAGGGCTGTGCCAGGTGCCACCTTGGTGTGAGTCGATTCTCGGCGTGAAAGACGAGCCGGTGAAGGAAAAAGAGGTTCCTCTGCAATGGATTGAGACATCTGGGGGACTCTTGGAATGGTGACACGACCCTGGAGTTCCTCTCGCCGTTCCTGTTGAGAGGGCCTCCTCTTGAGATGCGACGGGAACGCCGGGAATTCTTTCCCGACGAAGCAGGGAAAAGATCCCTCACCTCGAGCTACGAGGCGGAAACGGGGCTCCTATGGATGTGGGCGGGACCCTCGTGTTTCCTCTCCAGTGGAGACGGGTATGTCGGGGAACTTCTTGAGTTGCAGCAAGGGTGTGAAGGACCCTTTCGACGTTCCAGAGGTGAGGTGTGATTAGCCCCGAGAAGCCTCTGCGGAAATGGGCCTCATCTCGCCTGCAGGGGAGAACCTCCTGGATATTCTCGAGTTGCGGCAGGTCTTCTCGAGTTACGACGGGGACCTCAGGGACCCGCTCTGGTGGCCTCAGGAAGGGCCAGGCCCCATGCGAGTTGCCAGGGGCCATCTCGGGATTCCTCTCCCGTCGATGCCGGGGCCTAAGACCTTGTGTGGAGTCGGGGCCGGAACCTGAGGATTCCTCTCCAGTGTTGATATGGATTTTGGGGTGCCTCTGAGTCTCCCCAGGGGGTCAGGCCTCGTCTCGAGTGGGGGCATGCACGTGCGCTTCCCTCCCGAGCTGCAGCATTAGGGTCACGCTTCCTGTCACGTGGATCAAGGGATCTGTGGCTTTCCCTCGAGGCTTTCCCTCGAGGCTTTCCCTCGAGGCTTTCCGACAGGGCTGTGCCAAGTGCCACCTTGGTGTGAGTCGATCCTCGGCGTGAAGACGAGCCGGGTGACGGGAAAAAAGGTTCCTCTGGAATGGACAGAGACATCTGGGGGACTCTTGGAATGGTGGCACGACCCTGGAGTTCCTCTCGCCGTTCCTATTGAGAGGGCCTCCTCTTGAGATGCGACGGGAACGCCGGGAATTCTTTCCCAACGAAGCAGGGAAAGGATCCCCCACTTCGAGCTATGAGACGGAAACGGGACTCTCTGGATGTTGGCGGGACCCTGGTGTTTCCTCTCGAGTGGAGACGGGTATGTCGGGGAACTTCTTGAGTTGCACCAAGGGTGTGAAGGACCCTTTCGACGTTCCAGAGGTGAGGTGTGATTAGCCCCGAGAAGCCTCTGCGGAAATGGGCCTCATCTCGCCTGCAGGGGAGAACCTCCTCGATATTCTCGAGATGCGGCAGGTCTTCTCGAGTTACGACGGGGACCTCAGGGACCCGCTCTGGTGGCCTCAGGTAGGGCCAGTCCCCATGCGAGTTGCTAGGGGCCAATCTCGGGATTCCTCTCCCGTCGATGCCGGGGCCTAAGACCTTGTGTGGAGTCGGGGCCGGAACCTGAGCATTCCTCTCCAGTGTTGACATGGATCTTGGGGTGCCTCTGAGTCTCCCCAGGGGAGTCAGGCCTCGTCTCGAGTGGGGGTATGCAAGTGCGCTTCCCTCCCGAGCTGCAGCAGTAGGGCCACGCTTCCTGTCACGGGGATCAAGGGATCTGTGGCTTTCCATCGAGGCTTTCCCACGAGGCTTTCCCACAGGGCTGTGCCAAGTGCCACCTTGGAGTGAGTCGATCCTCAGCGTGAAAGACGAGCCGGTGAAGGGAAAAGAGGTTCCTCTGGAATGGACTGAGACATCTGGGAGACTCTTGGAATGGTGGCACAACACTGGAGTTCCTCTCGCCGTTCCTGTTGAGAGGGCCTCCTCTTGACATGCGACGGGAAAGCCGGGAATTCTTTCCCGACGAAGCAGGGAAAGGATCCGTCACCTCGAGCTACGAGGCAAAAACGGGGCTCCTCTGCATGTGGGCGGGACCCTTGTGTTTCCTCTCGAGTGGAGACGGGTATGTCGGGGAACTTCTTGAGTTGCACCAAGGGTGTGAAGGACCCTTTCGACGTTCCAGAGGTAAGGTGTGATTAGCCCCGAGAAGCCTCTGCGGAAATGGGCCTCATCTCGCCTGCAGGGGAGAATCTCCTGGATATTCTCGAGTTGCGGAATGTCTTCCCGAGTTATGACGGGGACCTCAGGGACCCGCTCTGGTGGCCTCAGGAAGGGCCAGTCCCCATGCGAGTTGCTAGGGGCCACCTCGGGATTCCTCTCCCGTCGATGCAGGGGCATAAGACCTTGTGTGGAGTCGGGGCCGGAACCTGAGGATTCCTCTCCAGTGTTGACATGGATTTTGGGGTGCCTCTGAGTCTCCCCAGGGGAGTCAGGCCTCGTCTCGAGTGGGGGCATGCACGTGCGCTTCCCTCCCGAGCTGCAGCACTAGTGTCACGCTTCCTGTCACGTGGATCAAGGGATCTGTGGCTTTCCCTCGAGGCTTTCCCTCGAGGCTTTCCCGCGAGGCTTTCCCACAGGGCTGTGCCAAGTGCCACCTTGGTGTGAGTCGATCCTCGGCGTGAAAGACGAGCCGGTGAAGGGAAAGAGGTTCCTCTGGAATGGACAGAGGCATCTGGTTGACTCTTGGAATGGTGGCACGACCCTGGAGTTCCTCTCGCCCTTCCTGTTGAGAGGGCCTCCTCTTGAGATGCGACGGGAACGCCGGGAATTCTTTACGGAGGAAGCAGGGAAAGGATCCCTCACCTCGAGCTACGAGGCGGAAACGGGGCTCCTCTGGATGTGGGCGGGACCCGCGTGTTTCCTCTAGAGTGGAGACAGGTATGTCGGGGAACTTCTTGAGTTGCACCAAAGGTGTGAAGGACCCTTTAGACGTTCCAGAGGTGAGGTGTGATTAGCCCCGAGAAGCCTCTGCAGAAATGGGCCTCATCTCGCCTGCAGGGGAGAACCTCCTGGATATTCTCGAGTTGCGGCAGGTCTTCTCGAGTTACGACGGGGACCTCAGGGACCCGCTCTGGTGGCCTCAGGAAGGGCCAGTCCCCATGCGAGTTGCTAGGGGCCATCTCGGGATTCCTCTCCCATCCATGCCGGGGCCTAAGACCGTGTGTGGAGTCGGGGCCGGAACCTGAGTATTCCTCTCCAGTGTTGACATGGATTTTTGTGTGCCTCTGAGTCTCCCCAGGGGAGTCAGGCCTCGTCTCGCGTGGGGGCATGCACGTGCGTTTTCCTACCAGCTGCAGAAGTAGGGTCACGCTTCCTGTCACGTGGATCAGGGGATCTGTGGCTTTCCCTCGAGGCTTTCCCTCGAGGCTTTCCCAAGAGGCTTTCCCACAGGGCTGTGCCAAGTGCCACCTTGGTGTGAGTCGATCCTCTGCGTGAAAGACGAGCATGTGAAGGGAAAAGAGTTTCCTCTGGAATGGACAGAGACATCTGGGGGACTCTTGGAATGGTGGCACGACCCTGGAGTTCCTCTCGCCGTTCCTGTTGAGAGGGCCTCCTCTTGAGATGTGACGGGTACGCCGGGAGTTCTTTCCCGACGAAGCAGGGAAAGGATCCGTCCCCTCGAGCTACGAGGCGGAAACGGGGCTCCTCTGGATGTGGGCGGGACCCTCGTGTTTCCTCTCGAGTGGAGACAGGTATGTCGGGGAACTTCTTGAGTTGCCCCAAGGGTGTGAAGGACCCTTTCGACGTTCCAGAGGTGAGGTGTGATTAGCCCCGAGAAGCCTCTGCGAAAATGGGCCTCATCTCGCCTGCAGGGGAGAACCTCCTGGATATTCTCGAGTTGCGGCAGGTCTTCTCGAGTTACGACGGGGACCTCAGGGACCCGCATTGGTGGCCTCAGGAAGGGCCAGGCCCCATGCGAGTTGCTAGGGGCCATCTCGGGATTCCTCTCCCGTCGATGCCGGGGCCTAAGACCTTGTGTGGAGTCGGGGCCGGAACCTGAGGATTCCTCTCCAGTGTTGATATGGATTTTGGGGTGCCTCTGAGTCTCCCCAGGGGGTCAGGCCTCGTCTCGAGTGGGGGCATGCACGTGCGCTTCCCTCCCGAGCTGCAGCATTAGGGTCACGCTTCCTGTCACGTGGATCAAGGGATCTGTGGCTTTCCCTCGAGGCTTTCCCTCGAGTCTTTCCCTCGAGGCTTTCCAACAGGGCTGTGCCAAGTGCCACCTTGGTGTGAGTCGATCCTCGGCGTGAAGACGAGCCGGTGACGGGAAAAGAGGTTCCTCTGGAATGGACTGAGACATCTGGGGGTCTCTTTGAATGGTGGCACGACCCTGGAGTTCCTCTCGCCGTTCCTGTTGAGAGGGCCTCCTCTTGAGATGCGACGGGAACGCCGGGAATTCTTTCCCAACGAAGCAGGGAAAGGATCCCTCACTTCGAGCTATGAGACTGAAACGGGGCTCCTCTGGATGTGGGCGGGACCCTGGTGTTTCCTCTCGAGTGGAGACGGGTATGTCGGGGAACTTCTTGAGTTGCACCAAGGGTGTGAAGGACCCTTTCGACGTTCCAGAGGTGAGGTGTGATTAGCCCCGAGAAGCCTCTGCGGAAATGGGCCTCATCTCGCCTGCAGGGGAGAACCTCCTCGATATTCTCGAGATGCGGCAGGTCTTCTCGAGTTACCACGGGGACCTCAGGGACCCGCTCTGGTGGCCTCAGGAAGGGCCAGTCCCCATGCGAGTTGTTAGGGGCCATCTCGGGATTCCTCTCCCATCGATGCCGGGGCCTAAGACCTTGTGTGGAGTCGGGGCCAGAACCTGAGCATTCCTCTCCAGTGTTGACATGGATCTTGGGGTGCCTCTGAGTCTCCCCAGGGGAGTCCGGCTTCGTCTCGTGTCGGGGCATGCACGTGCGGTTTCCTCCCGAGCTGCAGCAGTAGGGTCACGCTTCCTGTCACGTGGATCAAGGGATCTGTGGCTTTCCCTCGAGGCTTTCCCTCGAGGCTTTCCCACGAGGCTTTCCCACAGGGCTGTGCCACGTGCCACCTTGGTGTGAGTCGATCCTCGGCGTGAAAGACGAGCCGGTGAAGGGAAAAGAGGTTCCTCTGGAATGGACTGAGACATCTGGGGGACTCTTGGAATGGTGGCACGACCCTGGAGTTCCTCTCGCCGTTCCTGTTGAGAGGGCCTCCTCTTGAGATGCGACGGGAACGCCGGGAATTCTTTCCCGACGAAGCAGGGAAAGGATCCCTCACCTCGAGCTACAAGGCGGAAACGGGGTTCCTCTGGATGTGGGCGGGACCCGCGTGTTTCCTCTCGAGTGGAGACAGGAATGTCGGGGAACTTCTTGAGTTGCACCAAAGGTGTGAAGGACCCTTTCGACGTTCCAGAGGTGAGGTGTGATTAGCCCCGAGAAGCCTCTGCGGAAATGGGCCTCATCTCGCCTGCAGGGGAGAACCTCCTGGATATTCTCGAGTTGCGGCAGGTCTTCTCGAGTTACGACGGGGACCTCAGGGACCCGCTCTGTTGGCCTCAGGAAGGGCCAGTCCCCATGCGAGTTGCTAGGGGCCATCTCGGGATTCCTCTCCCGTCGATGCCGGGGCCTAAGACCTTGTGTGGAGTCGGGGCCGGAACCTGAGCATTCCTCTCCAGTGTTGACATGGATTTTGGAGTTCCTCTGAGTCTCCCCAGGGGAGTCAGGCCTCGTCTCGAGTGGGCCCATGCATGTGTGTTCCCTCCCGAGCTGCAGCAGTAGGGTCACGCTTCCTGTCACGTGGATCAAGGGATCTGTGGCTTTCCCTCGAGGCTTTCCCACGAGGCTTTCCCACAGGGCTGTGCCAAGTGCCACCTTGTTGTGAGTCGATCCTCGGCGTGAAAGACGAGCCGGTGAAGGGAAAAGAGTTTCCTCTGGAATGGACTGAGACATCTGGGGGACTCTTGGAATGGTGGCACGACCCTGGAGTTCCTCTCGCCGTTCCTGTTGAGAGGGCCTCCTCTTGAGATGCGACGGGAACGCCGGGAATTCTTTCCCGACGAAGCAGGGAAAGGATCCCTCACCTCGAGCTACGATGCGGAAACGGGGCTCCTCTGGATGTGGGCGGGACCAGCGTGTTTCCTCTCGAGTGGAGACAGGAATGTCGGGGAACTTCTTGAGTTGCACCAAAGGTGTGTAGGACCCTTTCGACGTTCCAGAGGTGAGGTGTGATTAGCCCCGAGAAGCCTCTGCGGAAATGGGCCTCATCTCGCCTGCAGGGGAGAACCTCCTGGATATTCTCGAGTTGCGGCAGGTCTTCTCGAGTTACGACGGGGACCTCAGGGACCCGCTCTGGTGGCCTCAGGAAGGGCCAGTCCCCATGCGAGTTTCTAGGGGCCATCTCGGGATTCCTCTCCCATCGATGCCGGGGCCTAAGACCGTGTGTGGAGTCGGGGCCGGAACCTGAGTATTCCTCTCCAGTGTTGACATGGATTTTTGTGTGCCTCTGAGTCTCCGCAGGGGAGTCAGGCCTCGTCTCGCGTGGGGGCATGCACGTGCGTTTTCCTACCAGCTGCAGAAGTAGGGTCACGCTTCCTGTCACGTGGATCAGGGGATCTGTGGCTTTCCCTCGAGGCTTTCCCTCGAGGCTTTCCCAAGAGGCTTTCCCATAGGGCTGTGCCAAGTGCCACCTTGGTGTGAGTCGCTCCTCTGCGTGAAAGACGAGCATGGGAAGGGAAAAGAGTTTCCTCTGGAATGGACAGAGACATCTGGGGGACTCTTGGAATGGTGGCACGACCCTGGAGTTCCTCTCGCCGTTCCTGTTGAGAGGGCCTCCTCTTGAGATGTGACGGGTACGCCGGGAGTTCTTTCCCGACGAAGCAGGGAAAGGATCCGTCCCCTCAAGCTACGAGGCGGAAACGGGGCTCCTCTGGATGTGGGCGGGACCCTCGTGTTTCCTCTCGAGTGGAGACAGGTATGTCGGGGAACTTCTTGAGTTGCCCCAAGGGTGTGAAGGACCCTTTCGACGTTCCAGAGGTGAGGTGTGATTAGCCCCGAGAAGCCTCTGCGGAAATTGGGCTCATCTCGCCTGCAGGGAGAACCTCCTGGATATTCTCGAGTTGCGGCAGGTCTTCTCGAGTTACGACGGGGACTTCAGGGACCCGCATTGGTGGCCTCAGGAAGGGCCAGGCCCCATGCGAGTTGCTAGGGGCCATCTCGGGATTCCTCTCCCGTCGATGCCGGGGCCTAAGACCTTGTGTGGAGTCAGGGCCGGAACCTGAGGATTCCTCTCCAGTGTTGATATGGATTTTGGAGTGCCTCTGAGTCTCCCCAGGGGGTCAGGCCTCGTCTCGAGTGGGGGCATGCACGTGCGCTTCCCTCCCGAGCTGCAGCATTAGGGTCACGCTTCCTGTCACGTGGATCAAGGGATCTGTGGCTTTCCCTCGAGGCTTTCCCTCGAGTCTTTCCCTCGAGGCTTTCCGACAGGGCTGTGCCAAGTGCCACCTTGGTGTGAGTCGATCCTCGGCGTGAAGACGAGCCGGTGACGGGAAAAGAGGTTCCTCTGGAATGGACTGAGACATCTGGGGGTCTCTTTGAATGGTGGCACGACCCTGGAGTTCCTCTCGCCGTTCCTGTTGAGAGGGCCTCCTCTTGAGATGCGACGGGAACGCCGGGAATTCTTTCCCAACGAAGCAGGGAAAGGATCCCTCACTTCGAGCTATGAGACTGAAACGGGGCTCCTCTGGATGTGGGCGGGACCCTGGTGTTTCCTCTCGAGTGGAGACGGGTATGTCGGGGAACTTCTTGAGTTGCACCAAGGGTGTGAAGGACCCTTTCGACGTTCCAGAGGTGAGGTGTGATTAGCCCCGAGAAGCCTCTGCGGAAATGGGCCTCATCTCGCCTGCAGGGGAGAACCTCCTCGATATTCTCGAGATGCGGCAGGTCTTCTCGAGTTACCACGGGGACCTCAGGGACCCGCTCTGGTGGCCTCAGGAAGGGCCAGTCCCCATGCGAGTTGTTAGGGGCCATCTCGGGATTCCTCTCCCATCGATGCCGGGGCCTAAGACCTTGTGTGGCGTCGGGGCCAGAACCTGAGCATTCCTCTCCAGTGTTGACATGGATCTTGGGGTGCCTCTGAGTCTCCCCAGGGGAGTCCGGCTTCGTCTCGTGTCGGGGCATGCACGTGCGGTTTCCTCCCGAGCTGCAGCAGTAGGGTCACGCTTCCTGTCACGTGGATCAAGGGATCTGTGGCTTTCCCTCGAGGCTTTCCCTCGAGGCTTTCCCACGAGGCTTTCCCACAGGGCTGTGCCAAGTGCCACCTTGGTGTGAGTCGATCCTCGGCGTGAAAGACGAGCCGGTGAAGGGAAAAGAGGTTCCTCTGGAATGGACTGAGACATCTGGGGGACTCTTGGAATGGTGGCACGACCCTGGAGTTCCTCTCGCCGTTCCTGTTGAGAGGGCCTCCTCTTGAGATGCGACGGGAACGCCGGGAATTCTTTCCCGACGAAGCAGGGAAAGGATCCCTCACCTCGAGCTACGAGGCGGAAACGGGGTTCCTCTGGATGTGGGCGGGACCCGCGTGTTTCCTCTCGAGTGGAGACAGGAATGTCGGGGAACTTCTTGAGTTGCACCAAAGGTGTGAAGGACCCTTTCGACGTTCCAGAGGTGAGGTGTGATTAGCCCCGAGAAGCCTCTGCGGAAATGGGCCTCATCTCGCCTGCAGGGGAGAACCTCCTGGATATTCTCGAGTTGCGGCAGGTCTTCTCGAGTTACGACGGGGACCTCAGGGACCCGCTCTGGTGGCCTCAGGAAGGGCCAGTCCCCATGCGAGTTTCTAGGGGCCATCTCGGGATTCCTCTCCCATCGATGCCGGGGCCTAAGACCGTGTGTGGAGTCGGGGCCGGAACCTGAGTATTCCTCTCCAGTGTTGACATGGATTTTTGTGTGCCTCTGAGTCTCCGCAGGGGAGTCAGGCCTCGTCTCGCGTGGGGGCATGCACGTGCGTTTTCCTACCAGCTGCAGAAGTAGGGTCACGCTTCCTGTCACGTGGATCAGGGGATCTGTGGCTTTCCCTCGAGGCTTTCCCTCGAGGCTTTCCCAAGAGGCTTTCCCATAGGGCTGTGCCAAGTGCCACCTTGGTGTGAGTCGCTCCTCTGCGTGAAAGACGAGCATGGGAAGGGAAAAGAGTTTCCTCTGGAATGGACAGAGACATCTGGGGGACTCTTGGAATGGTGGCACGACCCTGGAGTTCCTCTCGCCGTTCCTGTTGAGAGGGCCTCCTCTTGAGATGTGACGGGTACGCCGGGAGTTCTTTCCCGACGAAGCAGGGAAAGGATCCGTCCCCTCAAGCTACGAGGCGGAAACGGGGCTCCTCTGGATGTGGGCGGGACCCTCGTGTTTCCTCTCGAGTGGAGACAGGTATGTCGGGGAACTTCTTGAGTTGCCCCAAGGGTGTGAAGGACCCTTTCGACGTTCCAGAGGTGAGGTGTGATTAGCCCCGAGAAGCCTCTGCGGAAATTGGGCTCATCTCGCCTGCAGGGAGAACCTCCTGGATATTCTCGAGTTGCGGCAGGTCTTCTCGAGTTACGACGGGGACTTCAGGGACCCGCATTGGTGGCCTCAGGAAGGGCCAGGCCCCATGCGAGTTGCTAGGGGCCATCTCGGGATTCCTCTCCCGTCGATGCCGGGGCCTAAGACCTTGTGTGGAGTCAGGGCCGGAACCTGAGGATTCCTCTCCAGTGTTGATATGGATTTTGGAGTGCCTCTGAGTCTCCCCAGGGGGTCAGGCCTCGTCTCGAGTGGGGGCATGCACGTGCGCTTCCCTCCCGAGCTGCAGCATTAGGGTCACGCTTCCTGTCACGTGGATCAAGGGATCTGTGGCTTTCCCTCGAGGCTTTCCCTCGAGTCTTTCCCTCGAGGCTTTCCGACAGGGCTGTGCCAAGTGCCACCTTGGTGTGAGTCGATCCTCGGCGTGAAGACGAGCCGGTGACGGGAAAAGAGGTTCCTCTGGAATGGACTGAGACATCTGGGGGTCTCTTTGAATGGTGGCACGACCCTGGAGTTCCTCTCGCCGTTCCTGTTGAGAGGGCCTCCTCTTGAGATGCGACGGGAACGCCGGGAATTCTTTCCCAACGAAGCAGGGAAAGGATCCCTCACTTCGAGCTATGAGACTGAAACGGGGCTCCTCTGGATGTGGGCGGGACCCTGGTGTTTCCTCTCGAGTGGAGACGGGTATGTCGGGGAACTTCTTGAGTTGCACCAAGGGTGTGAAGGACCCTTTCGACGTTCCAGAGGTGAGGTGTGATTAGCCCCGAGAAGCCTCTGCGGAAATGGGCCTCATCTCGCCTGCAGGGGAGAACCTCCTCGATATTCTCGAGATGCGGCAGGTCTTCTCGAGTTACCACGGGGACCTCAGGGACCCGCTCTGGTGGCCTCAGGAAGGGCCAGTCCCCATGCGAGTTGTTAGGGGCCATCTCGGGATTCCTCTCCCATCGATGCCGGGGCCTAAGACCTTGTGTGGCGTCGGGGCCAGAACCTGAGCATTCCTCTCCAGTGTTGACATGGATCTTGGGGTGCCTCTGAGTCTCCCCAGGGGAGTCCGGCTTCGTCTCGTGTCGGGGCATGCACGTGCGGTTTCCTCCCGAGCTGCAGCAGTAGGGTCACGCTTCCTGTCACGTGGATCAAGGGATCTGTGGCTTTCCCTCGAGGCTTTCCCTCGAGGCTTTCCCACGAGGCTTTCCCACAGGGCTGTGCCAAGTGCCACCTTGGTGTGAGTCGATCCTCGGCGTGAAAGACGAGCCGGTGAAGGGAAAAGAGGTTCCTCTGGAATGGACTGAGACATCTGGGGGACTCTTGGAATGGTGGCACGACCCTGGAGTTCCTCTCGCCGTTCCTGTTGAGAGGGCCTCCTCTTGAGATGCGACGGGAACGCCGGGAATTCTTTCCCGACGAAGCAGGGAAAGGATCCCTCACCTCGAGCTACGAGGCGGAAACGGGGTTCCTCTGGATGTGGGCGGGACCCGCGTGTTTCCTCTCGAGTGGAGACAGGAATGTCGGGGAACTTCTTGAGTTGCACCAAAGGTGTGAAGGACCCTTTCGACGTTCCAGAGGTGAGGTGTGATTAGCCCCGAGAAGCCTCTGCGGAAATGGGCCTCATCTCGCCTGCAGGGGAGAACCTCCTGGATATTCTCGAGTTGCGGCAGGTCTTCTCGAGTTAAAACGGGGACCTCAGGGACCCGCTCTGGTGGCCTCAGGAAGGGCCAGTCCCCATGCGAGTTGCTAGGGGCCATCTCGGGATTCCTCTCCCGTCGATGCCGGGGCCTAAGACCTTGTGTGGAGTCGGGGCCGGAACCTGAGCATTCCTCTCCAGTGTTGACATGGATTTTGGAGTTCCTCTGAGTCTCCCCAGGGGAGTCATGCCTCGTCTCGAGTGGGCCCATGCATGTGTGTTCCCTCCCGAGCTGCAGCAGTAGGGTCACGCTTCCTGTCACGTGGATCAAGGGATCTGTGGCTTTCCCTCGAGCCTTTCCCTCGAGGCTTTCCCACGAGGCTTTCCCACAGGGCTGTGCCAAGTGCCACCTTGGTGTGAGTCGATCCTCGGCGTGAAATACGAGCCGGTGAAGGGAAAAGAGGTTCCTCTGGAATGGACTGAGACATCTGGGGGACTCTTGGAATGGTGGCACGACCCTGGAGTTCCTCTCGCCGTTCCTGTTGAGAGGGCCTCCTCTTGAGATGCGACGGGAACGCCGGGAATTCTTTCCCGACGAAGCAGGGAAAGGATCCCTCACCTCGAGCTACGAGGCGGAAACGGGGCTCCTCTGGATGTGGGCGGGACCCGCGTGTTTCCTCTCGAGTGGAGACAGGAATGTCGGGGAACTTCTTGAGTTGCACCAAAGGTGTGTAGGTCCCTTTCGACGTTCCAGAGGTGAGGTGTGATTAGCCCCGAGAAGCCTCTGCGGAAATGGGCCTCATCTCGCCTGCAGGGGAGAACCTCCTGGATATTCTCGAGTTGCGGCAGGTCTTCTCGAGTTACGACGGGGACCTCAGGGACCCGCTCTGGTGGCCTCAGGAAGGGCCAGTCCCCATGCGAGTTGCTAGGGGCCATCTCGGGATTCCTCTCCCATCGATGCCGGGTCCTAAGACCGTGTGTGGAGTCGGGGCCGGAACCTGAGTATTCCTCTCCAGTGTTGACATGGATTTTTGTTTGCCTCTGAGTCTCCCCAGGGGAGTCAGGCCTCGTCTCGCGTGGGGGCATGCACGTGCGTTTTCCTACCAGCTGCAGAAGTAGGGTCACGCTTCCTGTCACGTGGATCAGGGGATCTGTGGCTTTCCCTCGAGGCTTTCCCTCGAGGCTTTCCCAAGAGGCTTTCCCACAGGGCTGTGCCAAGTGCCACCTTGGTGTGAGTCGATCCTCTGCGTGAAAGACGAGCATGTGAAGGGAAAAGAGTTTCCTCTGGAATGGACAGAGACATCTGGGGGACTCTTGGAATGGTGGCACGACCCTGGAGTTCCTCTCGCCGTTCCTGTTGAGAGGGCCTCCTCTTGAGATGTGACGGGTACGCCGGGAGTTCTTTCCCGACGAAGCAGGGAAAGGATCGGTCCCCTCGAGCTACGAGGCGGAAACGGGGCTCCTCTGGATGTGGGCGGGACCCTCGTGTTTCCTCTCGAGTGGAGACAGGTATGTCGGGGAACTTCTTGAGTTGCCCCAAGGGTGTGAAGGACCCTTTCGACGTTCCAGAGGTGAGGTGTGATTAGCCCCGAGAAGCCTCTGCGGAAATGGGCCTCATCTCGCCTGCAGGGAGAACCTCCTGGATATTCTCGAGTTGCGGCAGGTCTTCTCGAGTTACGACGGGGACCTCAGGGACCCGCATTGGTGGCCTCAGGAAGGGCCAGGCCCCATGCGAGTTGCTAGGGGCCATCTCGGGATTCCTCTCCCGTCGATGCCGGGGCCTAAGACCTTGTGTGGAGTCGGGGCCGGAACCTGAGGATTCCTCTCCAGTGTTGATATGGATTTTGGGGTGCCTCTGAGTCTCCCCAGGGGGTCAGGCCTCGTCTCGAGTGGGGGCATGCACGTGCGCTTCCCTCCTGAGCTGCAGCATTAGGGTCACGCTTCCTGTCACGTGGATCAAGGGATCTGTGGCTTTCCCTCGAGGCTTTCCCTCGAGGCTTTCCCACGAGGCTTTCCCACAGGGCTGTGCCAAGTGCCACCTTGGTGTGAGTCGATCCTCGGCGTGAAAGACGAGCCGGTGAAGGGAAAAGAGGTTCCTCTGGAATGGACTGAGACATCTGGGGGACTCTTGGAATGGTGGCACGACCCTGGAGTTCCTCTCGCCGTTCCTGTTGAGAGGGCCTCCTCTTGAGATGCGACGGGAACGCCGGGAATTCTTTCCCGACGAAGCAGGGAAAGGATCCCTCACCTCGAGCTACGAGGCGGAAACGGGGTTCCTCTGGATGTGGGCGGGACCCGCGTGTTTCCTCTCGAGTGGAGACAGGAATGTCGGGGAACTTCTTGAGTTGCACCAAAGGTGTGAAGGACCCTTTCGACGTTCCAGAGGTGAGGTGTGATTAGCCCCGAGAAGCCTCTGCGGAAATGGGCCTCATCTCGCCTGCAGGGGAGAACCTCCTGGATATTCTCGAGTTGCGGCAGGTCTTCTCGAGTTACAACAGGGACCTCAGGGACCCGCTCTGGTGGCCTCAGGAAGGGCCAGTCCCCATGCGAGTTGCTAGGGGCCATCTCGGGATTCCTCTCCCGTCGATGCCGGGGCCTAAGACCTTGTGTGGAGTCGGGGCCGGAACCTGAGCATTCCTCTCCAGTGTTGACATGGATTTTGGAGTTCCTCTGAGTCTCCCCAGGGGAGTCATGCCTCGTCTCGAGTGGGCCCATGCATGTGTGTTCCCTCCCGAGCTGCAGCAGTAGGGTCACGCTTCCTGTCACGTGGATCAAGGGATCTGTGGCTTTCCCTCGAGCCTTTCCCTCGAGGCTTTCCCACGAGGCTTTCCCACAGGGCTGTGCCAAGTGCCACCTTGGTGTGAGTCGATCCTCGGCGTGAAATACGAGCCGGTGAAGGGAAAAGAGGTTCCTCTGGAATGGACTGATACATCTGGGGGACTCTTGGAATGGTGGCACGACCCTGGAGTTCCTCTCGCCGTTCCTGTTGAGAGGGCCTCCTCTTGAGATGCGACGGGAACGCCGGGAATTCTTTCCCGACGAAGCAGGGAAAGGATCGGTCCCCTCGAGCTACGAGGCGGAAACGGGGCTCCTCTGGATGTGGGCGGGACCCGCGTGTTTCCTCTCGAGTGGAGACAGGAATGTCGGGGAACTTCTTGAGTTGCACCAAAGGTGTGTAGGTCCCTTTCGACGTTCCAGAGGTGAGGTGTGATTAGCCCCGAGAAGCCTCTGCGGAAATGGGCCTCATCTCGCCTGCAGGGGAGAACCTCCTGGATATTCTCGAGTTGCGGCAGGTCTTCTCGAGTTACGACGGGGACCTCAGGGACCCGCTCTGGTGGCCTCAGGAAGGGCCAGTCCCCATGCGAGTTGCTAGGGGCCATCTCGGGATTCCTCTCCCATCGATGCCGGGTCCTAAGACCGTGTGTGGAGTCGGGGCCGGAACCTGAGTATTCCTCTCCAGTGTTGACATGGATTTTTGTTTGCCTCTGAGTCTCCCCAGGGGAGTCAGGCCTCGTCTCGCGTGGGGGCATGCACGTACGTTTTCCTACCAGCTGCAGAAGTAGGGTCACGCTTCCTGTCACGTGGATCAGGGGATCTGTGGCTTTCCCTCGAGGCTTTCCCTCGAGGCTTTCCCAAGAGGCTTTCCCACAGGGCTGTGCCAAGTGCCACCTTGGTGTGAGTCGATCCTCTGCGTGAAAGACGAGCATGTGAAGGGAAAAGAGTTTCCTCTGGAATGGACAGAGACATCTGGGGGACTCTTGGAATGGTGGCACGACCCTGGAGTTCCTCTCGCCGTTCCTGTTGAGAGGGCCTCCTCTTGAGATGTGACGGGTACGCCGGGAGTTCTTTCCCGACGAAGCAGGGAAAGGATCGGTCCCCTCGAGCTACGAGGCGGAAACGGGGCTCCTCTGGATGTGGGCGGGACCCTCGTGTTTCCTCTCGAGTGGAGACAGGTATGTCGGGGAACTTCTTGAGTTGCCCCAAGGGTGTGAAGGACCCTTTCGACGTTCCAGAGGTGAGGTGTGATTAGCCCCGAGAAGCCTCTGCGGAAATGGGCCTCATCTCGCCTGCAGGGAGAACCTCCTGGATATTCTCGAGTTGCGGCAGGTCTTCTCGAGTTACGACGGGGACCTCAGGGACCCGCATTGGTGGCCTCAGGAAGGGCCAGGCCCCATGCGAGTTGCTAGGGGCCATCTCGGGATTCCTCTCCCGTCGATGCCGGGGCCTAAGACCTTGTGTGGAGTCGGGGCCGGAACCTGAGGATTCCTCTCCAGTGTTGATATGGATTTTGGGGTGCCTCTGAGTCTCCCCAGGGGGTCAGGCCTCGTCTCGAGTGGGGGCATGCACGTGCGCTTCCCTCCTGAGCTGCAGCATTAGGGTCAGGCTTCCTGTCACGTGGATCAAGGGATCTGTGGCTTTCCCTCGAGGCTTTCCCTCGAGTCTTTCCCTCGAGGCTTTCCGACAGGGCTGTGCCAAGTGCCACCTTGGTGTGAGTCGATCCTCAGTGTGAAGACGAGCCGGTGACGGGAAAAGAGGTTCCTCTGGAATGGACTGAGACATCTGGGGGTCTCTTTGAATGGTGGCACGACCCTGGAGTTCCTCTCGCCGTTCCTGTTGAGAGGGCCTCCTCTTGAGATGCGACGGGAACGCCGGGAATTCTTTCCCAACGAAGCAGGGAAAGGATCCCTCACTTCGAGCTATGAGACTGAAACGGGGCTCCTCTGGATGTGGGCGGGACCCTGGTGTTTCCTCTCGAGTGGAGACGGGTATGTCGGGGAACTTGTTGAGTTGCACCAAGGGTGTGAAGGACCCTTTCGACGTTCCAGAGGTGAGGTGTGATTAGCCCCGAGAAGCCTCTGCGGAAATGGGCCTCATCTCGCCTGCAGGGGAGAACCTCCTCGATATTCTCGAGATGCGGCAGGTCTTCTCGAGTTACCACGGGGACCTCAGGGACCCGCTCTGGTGGCCTCAGGAAGGGCCAGTCCCCATGCGAGTTGCTAGGGGCCATCTCGGGATTCCTCTCCCGTCGATGCCGGGGCCTAAGACCTTGTGTGGAGTCGGGGCCGGAACCTGAGCATTCCTCTCCAGTGTTGACATGGATTTTGGAGTTCCTCTGAGTCTCCCCAGGGGAGTCAGGCCTCGTCTCGAGTGGGCCCATGCATGTGTGTTCCCTCCCGAGCTGCAGCACTAGGGTCACGCTTCCTGTCACGTGGATCAAGGGATCTGTGGCTTTCCCTTGAGGCTTTCCCTCGAGGCTTTCCCACGAGGCTTTCCCACAGGGCTGTGCCAAGTGCCACCTTGGTGTGAGTCGATCCTCGGCGTGAAAGACGAGCCGGTGAAGGGAAAAGAGTTTCCTCTGGAATGGACTGAGACATCTGGGGGACTCTTGGAATGCTGGCACGACCCTGGAGTTCCTCTCGCCGTTCCTGTTGAGAGGGCCTCGTCTTGAGATGCGACGGGAACGCCGGGAATTCTTTCCCGACGAAGCAGGGAAAGGATCCCTCACCTCGAGCTACGAGGCGGAAACGGGGCTCCTCTGGATGTGGGCGGGACCCGCCTGTTTCCTCTCGAGTGGAGACAGGTATGTCGGGGAACTTTTGAGTTGCACCAAAGGTGTGAAGGACCCTTTCGACGTTCCAGAGGTCAGGTGTGATTAGCCCCGAGAAGCCTCTGCGGAAATGGGCCTCATCTCGCCTGCAGGGGAGAACCTCCTGGATATTCTCGAGTTGCGGCAGGTCTTCTCGAGTTACGACGGGGACCTCAGGGACCCGCTCTGGTGGCCTCAGGAAGGGCCTCCCCATGCGAGTTGCTAGGGGCCATCTCGGGATTCCTCTCCAGTCGATGCCGGGCCGTAAGACCTTGTGTGGAGTCGGGGCCGGAACCTGAGTATTCCTCTCCAGTGTTGACATGGATTTTTGTGTGCCTCTGAGTCTCCCCAGGGGAGTCCTGCTTCGTCTCGTGTCGGGGCATGCACGTGCGGTTTCCTCCCGAACTGCAGCAGTAGGGTCACGCTTCCTGTCACGTGGATCAAGGGATCTGTGGCTTTCCCTCGAGGCTTTCCCTCGAGGCTTTCCCACGAGGCTTTCCCACAGGGCTGTGCCAAGTGCCACCTTGGTGTGAGTCGATCCTCGGCGTGAAAGACGAGCCGGTGAAGGGAAAAGAGGTTCCTCTGGAATGGACTGAGACATCTGGGGGACTCTTGGAATGGTGGCACGACCCTGGAGTTCCTCTCGCCGTTCCTGTTGAGAGGGCCTCCTCTTGAGATGCGACGGGAACGCCGGGAATTCTTTCCCGACGAAGCAGGGAAAGGATCCCTCACCTCGAGCTACGAGGCGGAAACGGGGCTCCTCTGGATGTGGGCGGGACCCGCGTGTTTCCTCTCGAGTGGAGACAGGAATGTCGGGGAACTTCTTGAGTTGCACCAAAGGTGTGTAGGACCCTTTCGACGTTCCAGAGGTGAGGTGTGATTAGCCCCGAGAAGCCTCTGCGGAAATGGGCCTCATCTCGCCTGCAGGGGAGAACCTCCTGGATATTCTCGAGTTGCGGCAGGTCTTCTCGAGTTATGACGGGGACCTCAGGGACCCGCTCTGGTGGCCTCAGGAAGGGCCTCCCCATGCGAGTTGCTAGGGGCCATCTCGGGATTCCTCTCCAGTCGATGCCGGGCCGTAAGACCTTGTGTGGAGTCGGGGCGGGAAACTGAGCATTCCTCTCCAGTGTTAACATGGATCTTGGGGTGCCTCTGAGTCTCCCCAGGGGGGTCAGGCTTCGTCTCGTGTCGGGGCATGCACGTGCGGTTTCCTCCCGAGCTGCAGCAGTAGGGTCACGCTTTCTGTCACGTGGATCAAGGGATCTGTGGCTTTCCCTCGAGGCTTTCCCTCGAGGCTTTCCCACGAGGCTTTCCCACAGGGCTGTGCCAATTGCCACCTTGGTGTGAGTCGATCCTCTGCGGGAAAGACGAGCCGGTGAAGGGAAAATAAGTTCCTCTGTAATGGACAGAGACATCTGGGGGACTCTTGGAATGGTGGCACGACCCTGGAGTTCCTCTCGCCGTTCCTGTTGAGAGGGCCTCCTCTTGAGATGCGACGGGAACGCCGGGAACTCTTTCCCGACGAAGCAGGGAAAGGATCCCTCACCTCGAGCTACGAGGCGGAAACGGGGCTCCTCTGGATGTGGGCGGGACTCTCGTGTTTCCTCTCGAGTGGAGACGGGTATGTCGGGGAACTTCTTCAGTTGCCCCAAGGGTGTGAAGGACCCTTTCGACGTTCCAGAGGTGAGGTGTGATTAGCCCTGAGAAGCCTCTGCGGAAATGGGCCTCATCTCGCCTGCAGGGGAGAACCTCCTGGATATTCTCGAGTTGCGGCAGGTCTTCTCGAGTTACGACGGGGAGCTCAGGGACCCGCTCTGGTAGCCTCAGGAAGGGCCAGTCCCCATGCGAGTTGCTAGGGGCCATCTCGGGATTCCTCTCCCATCGATGCCGGGGCCTAAGACCTTGTGTGGAGACGGGGCCGGAACCTGAGCATTCCTCTCCAGTGTTGACATGGATTTTTGTGTGCCTCTGAGTCTCCGCAGGGGAGTCAGGCCTCGTCTCGCGTGGGGACATGCACGTGCGTTTTCCTACCCAGCTGCAGAAGTAGGGTCACGCTTCCTGTCACGTGGATCAAGGGATCTGTGGCTTTCCCTCTAGGCTTTCGCTCGAGGCTTTCCCACGAGGCTTTCCCACAGGGCTGTGCCAGGTGCCACCTTGGTGTGAGTCGATTCTCGGCGTGAAAGACGAGCCGGTGAAGGAAAAAGAGGTTCCTCTGCAATGGATTGAGACATCTGGGGGACTCTTGGAATGGTGGCACGACCCTGGAGTTCCTCTCGCCGTTCCTGTTGAGAGGGCCTCCTCTTGAGATGCGACGGGAACGCCGGGAATTCTTTCCCGACGAAGCAGGGAAAAGATCCCTCACCTCGAGCTACGAGGCGGAAACGGGGCTCCTATGGATGTGGGCGGGACCCTCGTGTTTCCTCTCGAGTGGAGACGGGTATGTCGGGGAACTTCTTGAGTTGCACCAAGGGTGTGAAGGACCCTTTCGACGTTCCAGAGGTGAGGTGTGATTAGCCCCGAGAAGCCTCTGCGGAAATGGGACTCATCTCGCCTGCAGGGGAGAACCTCCTGGATATTCTCGAGTTGCGGCAGGTCTTCTCGAGTTACGACGGGGACCTCAGGGACCCGCTCTGGTGGCCTCAGGAAGGGCCAGGCCCCATGCGAGTTGCCAGGGGCCATCTCGGGATTCCTCTCCCGTCGATGCCGGGGCCTAAACCTTGTGTGGAGTCGGGGCCGGAACCTGAGGATTCCTCTCCAGTGTTGATATGGATTTTGGGGTGCCTCTGAGTCTCCCCAGCGGGTCAGGCCTCGTCTCGAGTGGGGGCATGCACGTGCGCTTCCCTCCCGAGCTGCAGCATTAGGGTCACGCTTCCTGTCACGTGGATCAAGGGATCTGTGGCTTTCCCTCGAGGCTTTCCCTCGAGGCTTTCCCTCGAGGCTTTCCGACAGGGCTGTGCCAAGTGCCACCTTGGTGTGAGTCGATCCTCGGCGTGAAGACGAGCCGGTGACGGGAAAAAAGGTTCCTCTGGAATGGACAGAGACATCTGGGGGACTCTTGGAATGGTGGCACGACCCTGGAGTTCCTCTCGCCGTTCCTGTTGAGAGGGCCTCCTCTTGAGATGCGACGGGAACGCCGGGAATTCTTTCCCAACGAAGCAGGGAAAGGATCCCCCACTTCGAGCTATGAGACGGAAACGGGACTCTCTGGATGTTGGCGGGACCCTGGTGTTTCCTCTCGAGTGGAGACGGGTATGTCGGGGAACTTCTTGAGTTGCACCAAGGGTGTGAAGGACCCTTTCGACGTTCCAGAGGTGAGGTGTGATTAGCCCCGAGAAGCCTCTGCGGAAATGGGCCTCATCTCGCCTGCACGGGAGAACCTCCTCGATATTCTCGAGATGCGGCAGGTCTTCTCGAGTTACGACGGGGACCTCAGGGACCCGCTCTGGTGGCCTCAGGTAGGGCCAGTCCCCATGCGAGTTGCTAGGGGCCAATCTCGGGATTCCTCTGCCGTCGATGCCGGGGCCTAAGACCTTGTGTGGAGTCGGGGCCGGAACCTGAACATTCCTCTCCAGTGTTGACATGGATCTTGGGGTGTCTCTGAGTCTCCCCAGGGGAGTCAGGCCTCGTCTCGAGTGGGGGTATGCAAGTGCGCTTCCCTCCCGAGCTGCAGCAGTAGGGCCACGCTTCCTGTCACGGGGATCAAGGGATCTGTGGCTTTCCATCGAGGCTTTCCCACGAGGCTTTCCCACAGGGCTGTGCCAAGTGCCACCTTGGAGTGAGTCGATCCTCAGCGTGAAAGACGAGCCGGTGAAGGGAAAAGAGGTTCCTCTGGAATGGACTGAGACATCTGGGGGACTCTTGGAATGGTGGCACAACACTGGAGTTCCTCTCGCCGTTCCTGTTGAGAGGGCCTCCTCTTGAGATGCGACGGGAAAGCCGGGAATTCTTTCCCGACGAAGCAGGGAAAGGATCCGTCACCTCGAGCTACGAGGCAGAAACGGGGCTCCTCTGCATGTGGGCGGGACCCTTGTGTTTCCTCTCGAGTGGAGACGGGTATGTCGGGGAACTTCTTGAGTTGCACCAAGGGTGTGAAGGACCCTTTCGACGTTCCAGAGGTAAGGTGTGATTAGCCCCGAGAAGCCTCTGCGGAAATGGGCCTCATCTCGCCTGCAGGGGAGAAGCTCCTGGATATTCTCGAGTTGCGGCAGGTCTTCTCGAGTTACGACGGGGACCTCAGGGATCCGCATTGGTGGCCTCAAGAAGGGCCAGGCCCCATGCGAGTTGCCAGGGGCCATCTCGGGATTCCTCTCCCGTCGATGCCGGGGCCTAAGACCTTGTGTGGAGTCGGGGCCGGAACCTGAGGATTCCTCTCCAGTGTTGATATGGATTTTGGGGTGCCTCTGAGTCTCCCCAGGGGGTCAGGCCTCGTCTCGAGTGGGGGCATGCACGTGCGCTTCCCTCCCGAGCTGCAGCATTAGGGTCACGCTTCCTGTCACGTGGATCAAGGGATCTGTGGCTTTCCCTCGAGGCTTTCCCTCGAGGCTTTCCCTCGAGGCTTTCCGACAGGGCTGTGCCAAGTGCCACCTTGGTGTGAGTCGATCCTCGGCGTGAAGACGAGCCGGTGACGGGAAAAAAGGTTCCTCTGGAATGGACAGAGACATCTGGGGGACTCTTGGAATGGTGGCACGACCCTGGAGTTCCTCTCGCCGTTCCTGTTGAGAGGGCCTCCTCTTGAGATGCGACGGGAACGCCGGGAATTCTTTCCCAACGAAGCAGGGAAAGGATCCCCCACTTCGAGCTATGAGACGGAAACGGGCCTCTCTGGATGTTGGCGGGACCCTGGTGTTTCCTCTCGAGTGGAGACGGGTATGTCGGGGAACTTCTTGAGTTGCACCAAAGGTGTAAAGGACCCTTTAGACGTTCCAGAGGTGAGGTGTGATTAGCCCCGAGAAGCCTCTGCGGAAATGGGCCTCATCTCGCCTGCAGGGAGAACCTGCTGGATATTCTCGAGTTGCGGCAGGTCTTCTCGAGTTACGACGGGGACCTCAGGGACCCGCATTGGTGGCCTCAGGAAGGGCCAGGCCCCATGCGAGTTGCTAGGGGCCATCTCGGGATTCCTCTCCCATCGATGCCGGGGCCTAAGACCTTGTGTGGAGTCGGGGCCAGAACCTGAGCATTCCTTTCCAGTGTTGACATGGATCTTGGGGTGCCTCTGAGTCTCCCCAGGGGAGTCCGGCTTCGTCTCGTGTCGGGGCATGCACGTGCGGTTTCCTCCCGAGCTGCAGCAGTAGGGTCACGCTTCCTGTCACGTAGATCAAGGGATCTGTGGCTTTCCCTCTAGGCTTTCGCTCGAGGCTTTCCCACGAGGCTTTCCCACAGGGCTGTGCCAGGTGCCACCTTGGTGTGAGTCGATTCTCGGCGTGAAAGACGAGCCGGTGAAGGAAAAAGAGGTTCCTCTGCAATGGATTGAGACATCTGGGGGACTCTTGGAATGGTGGCACGACCCTGGAGTTCCTCTCGCCGTTCCTGTTGAGAGGGCCTCCTCATGAGATGCGACGGGAACGCCGGGAATTCTTTCCCGACGAAGCAGGGAAAAGATCCCTCACCTCGAGCTACGAGGCGGAAACGGGGCTCCTATGGATGTGGGCGGGACCCTCGTGTTTCCTCTCGAGTGGAGACGGGTATGTCGGGGAACTTCTTGAGTTGCACCAAGGGTGTGAAGGACCCTTTTGACGTTCCAGAGGTGAGGTGTGATTAGCCCCGAGAAGCCTCTGCGGAAATGGGCCTCATCTCGCCTGCAGGGGAGAACCTCCTGGATATTCTCGAGTTGCGGCAGGTCTTCTCGAGTTACGACGGGGACCTCAGGGACCCGCTCTGGTGGCCTCAGGAAGGGCCAGTCCCCATGCGAGTTGCTAGGCGCCATCTCGGGATTCCTCTACCGTCGATGCCGGGGCCTAAGACCTTGTGTGGAGTCGGGGCCGGAACCTGAGCATTCCTCTCCAGTGTTGACATGGATTTTTGTGTGCCTCTGAGTCTTCGCAGGGGAGTCAGGCCTCGTCTCGCGTGGGGGCATGCACGTGCGTTTTCCTACCCAGCTGCAGAAGTAGGGTCACGCTTCCTGTCACGTGGATCAGGGGATCTGTGGCTTTCCTTCGAGGCTTTCCCTCGAGGCTTTCCCAAGAGGCTTTCCCACAGGGCTGTGCCAAGTGCCACCTTGGTGTGAGTCGATCCTCTGCGTGAAAGACGAGCCGGTGAAGGGAAAAGAGGTTCCTCTGGAATGGACAGAGACATCTGGGGGACTCTTGGAATGGTGGCACGACCCTGGAGTTCCTCTCGCCGTTCCTGTTGAGAGGGCCTCCTCTTGAGATGCGACGGGAACGCCGGGAAATCTTTCCCGACGAAGCAGGGAAAGGATCCCTCAACTCGAGCTACGAGGCGGAAACGGGGCTCCTCTGGATGTGGGCGGGACCCTCGTGTTTCCTCTCGAGTGGAGACGGGTATGTCGGGGAACTTCTTGAGTTGCACCAAGGGTGTGAAGGACCCTTTCGACGTTCCAGAGGTGAGGTGTGATTAGCCCCGAGAAGCCTCTGTGGGAATGGGCCTCATCTCGCCTGCAGGGGAGAACCTCCTGGATATTCTCGAGTTGCGGCAGGTCTTCTGGAGTTACGACGGGGACCTCAGGGACCCGCTCTGGTGGCCTCAGGAAGGGCCAGTCCCCATGCGAGTTGCTAGGGGCCATCTCGGGATTCCTCTACCGTCGATGCCGGGGCCTAAGACCTTGTGTGGAGTCGGGGCCGGAACCTGAGAATTCCTCTCCAGTGTTGACATGGATTTTGGGTTGCCTCTGAGTCTCCGCAGGGGAGTCAGGCCTCGTCTCGAGTGGGGGCATGCACGTGCGGTTTCCTCCCCAGCTGCAGCAGTAGGGTCACGCTTCCTGTCACGTGGATCAAGGGATCTGTGGCTTTCCCTTGAGGCTTTCCCTCGAGGCTTTCCCACGAGGCTTTCCCACAGGGCTGTGCCAAGTGCCTTCTTGGTGTGAGTCGATCCCCGGCGTGAAAGACCAGCCGGTGAAGGGAAAAGAGGTTCCTCTGGAATGGACTGAGACATCTGGGGTACTCTTGGAATGGTGGCACGACCCTGGAGTTCCTCTCGCCGTTCCTGTTGAGAGGGCCTCCTCTTGAGATGCGACGGGTACGCTGGGAGTTCTTTCCCGACGAAGCAGGGAAAGGATCCATCCCCTCGAGCTACGAGGTGGAAACGGGGCTCCTCTGGATGTGGGCGGGACCCTCGTGTTTCCTCTCGAGTGGAGACGGGTATGTCGGGGAACTTCTTGATTTGCCCCAAGGGTGTGAAGGACCCTTTCGACGTTCCAGAGGTGAGGTGTGATTAGCCCCGAGAAGCCTCTGCGGAAATGGGCCTCATCTCGCCTGCAGGGAGAACCTCCTGGATATTCTCGAGTTTCGGCAGGTCTTCTCGAGTTACGACGGGGACCTCAGGGATCCGCATTGGTGGCCTCAAGAAGGGCCAGGCCCCATGCGAGTTGCCAGGGGCCATCTCGGGATTCCTCTCCCGTCGATGCCGGGGCCTAAGACCTTGTGTGGAGTCGGGGCCGGAACCTGAGGATTCCTCTCCAGTGTTGATATGGATTTTGGGGTGCCTCTGAGTCTCCCCAGGGGGTCAGGCCTCGTCTCGTGTGGGGGCATGCACGTGCGCTTCCCTCCCGAGCTGCAGCATTAGGGTCACGCTTCCTGTCACGTGGATCAAGGGATCTGTGGCTTTCCCTCGAGGCTTTCCCTCGAGGCTTTCCCTCGAGGCTTTCCGACAGGGCTGTGCCAAGTGCCACCTTGGTGTGAGTCGATCCTCGGCGTGAAGACGAGCCGGTGACGGGAAAAAAGGTTCCTCTGGAATGGACAGAGACATCTGGGGGACTCTTGGAATGGTGGCACGACCCTGGAGTTCCTCTCGCCGTTCCTGTTGAGAGGGCCTCCTCTTGAGATGCGACGGGAACGCCGGGAATTCTTTCCCAACGAAGCAGGGAAAGGATCCCCCACTTCGAGCTATGAGACGGAAACGGGCCTCTCTCGATGTTGGCGGGACCCTGGTGTTTCCTCTCGAGTGGAGACGGGTATGTCGGGGAACTTCTTGAGTTGCACCAAGGGTGTGAAGGACCCTTTCGACGTTCCAGAGGTGAGGTGTGATTAGCCTCGAGAAGCCTCTGCGGAAATGGGCCTCATCTCGCCTGCACGGGAGAACCTCCTCGATATTCTCGAGATGCGGCAGGTCTTCTCGAGTTACGACGGGGACCTCAGGGACCCGCTCTGGTGGCCTCAGGAAGGGCCAGTCCCCATGCGAGTTGTTAGGGGCCATGTCGGGATTCCTCTCCCGTCGATGCCGGGGCCTAAGTCCTTGTGTGGAGTCGGGGCCAGAACCCGAGCATTCCTCTCCAGTGTTGACATGGATCTTGGGGTGCCTCTGAGTCTCCCCAGGGGAGTCAGGCCTCGTCTCGCGTGTGGGCATGCACGTGCGCTTTCCTCCCGTGCTGAAGCAGTAGGGTCACGCTTCCTGTCCCGTGGATCAAGGGATCTGTGGCTTTCCCTCGAGGCTTTCCCTCGAGGCTTTCCCACGAGGCTTACCGACAGGGCTATGCCAAGTGCCACCTTGGTGTGAGTCGATCCTCGGCGTGAAAGACGAGCCGGTGAAGGGAAAAGAGGTTCCTCTGGAATGGCCTGAGACATCTGGGGGACTCTTGGAATGGTGGCACGACCCTGGAGTTCCTCTCGCCGTTCCTGTTGACAGGGCCTTCCCTTGAGATGCGAAGGGAACGCCGGGAATTCTTTCCCGACGAAGCTGGGAAAGGATCCCTCACCTCGAGCTACGAGGCGGAAACGGGGCTCCTCTGGATGTGGGCGGGACCCTCGTGTTTCCTCTCGAGTAGAAAAGGGTATGTCGGGGAACTTCTTGAGTTGCACCAAGGGTGTGAAGGACCCTTTCGACGTTCCAGAGGTGAGGTGTGATTAGACCTGAGAAGCCTCTGCGGAAATGGGCCTCATCTCGCCTGCAGGGGAGAACCTCCTGGATATTCTCGAGTTGCGGAATGTCTTCCCGAGTTATGACGGGGACCTCAGGGACCCGCTCTGGTGGCCTCAGGTAGGGCCAGTCCCCATGCGAGTTGCTAGGGGCCAATCTCGGGATTCCTCTGCCGTCGATGCCGGGGCCTAAGACCTTGTGTGGAGTCGGGGCCGGAACCTGAGCATTCCTCTCCAGTGTTGACATGGATCTTGGGGTGCCTCTGAGTCTCCCCAGGGGAGTCAGGCCTCGTCTCGAGTGGGGGTATGCAAGTGCGCTTCCCTCCCGAGCTGCAGCAGTAGGGCCACGCTTCCTGTCACGGGGATCAAGGGATCTGTGGCTTTCCATGGAGGCTTTCCCTCGAGGCTTTCCCAAGAGGCTTTCCCACAGGACTGTGCCACGTGCCACCTTGGTGTGAGTCGATCCTCGGCGTGAAAGACGAGCCGGTGAAGGGAAAAGAGGTTCCTCTGGAATGGACAGAGACATCTGGGGGACTCTTGGAATGGTGGCACGACCCTGGAGTTCCTCTCGCCGTTCCTGTTGAGAGGGCCTCCTCTTGAGATGCGACGGGAACGCCGGGAAATCTTTCGCAACGAAGCAGGGAAAGGATCCCTCACCTCGAGCTACGAGGCGGAAACGGGGCTCCTCTCGATGTGGGCGGGACCCTCGTGTTTCCTCTCGAGTGGAGAAGGGTATGTCGGGGGACTTCTTGAGTTGCACCAAGGGTGTGAAGGACCCTTTCGACGTTCCAGAGGTGAAGTGTGATTAGCCCCGAGAAGCCTCTGCGGAAATGGGCCTCATCTCGCCTGCAGGGGAGAAACTCCTGGATATTCTCGAGCTGCGGCAGGTCTTCTCGAGTTACGACGGGGACCTCAGGGACCCGCTCTGGTGGCCTCAGGAAGGGCTAGTCCCCATGCGAGTTGCTAGGGGCCGTCTCGGGATTCCTCTCCAGTCGATGCCGGGGCGGAAGACCTTGTGTGGAGTGGGGCGGGATACTAAGCATTCCTCTCCAGTGTTAACATGGTTCTTGGGGTGCCTCTGAGTCTCCCCAGGGGAGTCAGGCTTCGTCTCGTGTCGGGGCATGCACGTGCGGTTTCCGCCCGAGCTGCAGCAGTAGGGTCACGCTTCCTGTCACGTGGATCAAGGGATCTGTGGCTTTCCCTCGAGGCTTTCCCTCGAGGCTTTCCCACGATGCTTTCCCACAGGGCTGTGGCAAGTGCCACCTTGGTGTGAGTCGATCCTCGGCGTGAAAGACGAGCCGGTGAAGGAAAAAGAGGTTCCTCTGGAATGGATTGAGACATCTGGGGGACTCTTGGAATGGTGGCACGACCATGGAGTTCCTCTCGCCGTTCCTGTTGAGAGGGACTCCTCTTGAGATGCGACGGAAACGCCGGTTATTCTTTCCCGACGAAGCAGGGAAAGGATCCGTCACCTCGAGCTACGATGCGGAAACGGTGCTCTCTGGATGTGGGCGGGACCCTCGTGTTTCCTCTCGAGTGGAGACGGGTATGTCGGGGAATTTCTTGAGTTGCACCAAGGGTGAGAAGGACCCTTTCGACGATCCAGAGGTGAGGTGTGATTAGCCCCGAGAAGCCCCTGCGGAAATGGGCCTCATCTCGCTTGCTGGGGAGAACCTCCTGGATATTCTCGAGTTGCGGCAGGTCTTCTCGAGTTACGACGGGGACATCAGGGACCCGCTCTGGTGGCCTCAGGAAGGGCCAGTCCCCATGCGAGTTGCTAGGGGCCATCTCGGGATTCCTCTCCAGTCGATGCCGGGGCCGAAGACATTGTGTGGAGTCGGGGCGGGAAACTGAGCATTCCTCTCCAGTGTTAACATGGATCTTGCGGTGCCTCAGAGTCTCCCCAGGGGAGTCAGGATTCGTCTCGTGTAGGGGCATGCTCGTGCGCTTCCCTCCCGAGGTGCAGCAGTAGGGTCACGCTTCCTGTCACGTGGATCAAGGGATCTGTGGCTTTCCCTCGAGTCTTTCCCTCGAGGCTTTCCCACAGGGCTGTGCCAAGTGCCACCTTGGTGTGAGTCGATCCTCGGCGTGAAAGACGAGCCGGTGAAGGGAAAAGAGTTTCCTCTGGAATGGACAGAGACATCTGGTTGACTCTTGGAATGGTGGCACGACCCTGGAGTTCCTCTCGCCGTTCCTGTTGAGAGGGCCTCCTCTTGAGATGCGACGGGAACGCCGGGAATTCTCTCCCGACGAAGCAGGGAAAGGATCCCTCACCTCGAGCTACGAGGCGGAAACGGGGCTCCTCTGGATGTGGGCGGGACCCTCGTGTTTCCTCTCGAGTGGAGACGGGTATGTCGGGGAACTTCTTGAGTTGCACCAAGGGTGGGAAGGACCCTTTCGACGTTCCAGAGGTGAGGTGTGATTAGCCCCGAGAAGCCTCTGCGGGAATGGGCCTCATCTCGCCTGCAGGGGAGAACCTCCTGGATATTCTCGAGTTGCGGCAGGTCTTCTCGAGTTACGACGGGGACCTCAGGGACCCGCTCTGGTGGCCTCAGGAAGGGCCAGTCCCCATGCGAGTTGCTAGGGGCCATCTCGGGATTCCTCTCCCGTCGAAGCCAGGTCCTAAGACCTTGTGTGGAGTCGGGGCCGGAACCTGAGCATTCCTCTCCAGTGTTGACATGGATTTTGGGGTGCCTCTGAGTCTCCGCAGGGGAGTCAGGCCTCGTCTCGAGTGGGGGCATGCACGTGCGCTTTCCTCCCCAGCTGCAGCAGTAGGGTCACGCTTCCTGTCACGAGGATCAAGGGATCTGTGGCCTTCCCTTGAGGCTTTCCCTCCAGGCTTTCCCACGAGGCTTTCCCACAGGGCTGTGCCAAGTGCCACCTTGGTGTGAGTCGATCCCCGGCGTGAAAGACGAGCCGGTGAAGGGAAAAGAGGTTCCTCTGGAATGGACTGAGACATCTGGGGGACTCTTGGAATGGTGGCACGACCCTGGAGTTCCTCTCGCCGTTCCTGTTGAGAGGGCCTCCCCTTGAGATGCGACAGGTACGCCGGGAGTTCTTTCCTGACGAAGCAGGGAAAGGATCCGTCACCTCGAGCTACCAGGCGGAAACGGGGCTCTCTGGATGTGGGCGGGACCCTCGTGTTTCCTCTCGAGTGGAGACGGGTATGTCGGGGAACTTCTTGAGTTGCACCAAGGGTGTGAAGGACCCTTTCGACGTTCCAGAGGTGAGGTGTGATTAGCCCCGAGAAGCCTCTGCGGAAATGGGCCTCATCTCGCCTGCAGGGGAGAACCTCCTGGATATTCTCGAGTTGTGGCAGGTCTTCTCGAGTTACGACGGGGACCTCAGGGACCCGCTCTGGTGGCCTCAGGAAGGGCCAGTCCCCATGCGAGTTGCTAGGGCCCATTTCGGGATTCCTCTCCCGTCGATGCCGGGGCCTAAGACCTTGTGTGGTGTCGGGGCCGGAACCTGAGCATTCCTCTCCAGTGTTGACATGGATTTTGGGGTGCCTCTGAGTCTCCGCAGGGGAGTCAGGCCTCGTCTCGAGTGGGGGCATGCACGTGCGCTTTCCTTCCCAGCTGCAGCAGTAGGGTGACGCTTCCTGTCACGTGGATCAAGGGATCTGTGGCTTTCCCTCGAGGCTTTCCCTCGAGGCTTTCCCAAGAGGCTTTCCCTCAGGGCTGTGCCAAGTGCCACCTTGGTGTGAGTCGATCCTCGGCGTGAAAGACGAGCCGGTGAAGGGAAAAGAGGTTCCTCTGGAATGGACAGAGACATCTGGGGGACTCTTGGAACTGGTGACACGACCCTGGAGTTCCTCTCGCCGTTCCTGTTGAGAGGGCCTCCTCTTGAGATGCGACGGGAACGCCAGGAAATCTTTCGCAACGAAGCAGGGAAAGGATCCCTCACCTCGAGCTATGAGGCAGAAACGGGGCTCCTCTCGATGTGGGCGGGACCCTCGTGTTTCCCCTCGAGTGGAGAAGGGTATGTCGGGGGACTTCTTGAGTTGCACCAAGGGTGTGAAGGACCCTTTCGACATTCCAGAGGTGAGGGTGTGATTAGTCCCGAGAAGCCTCTGCGGAAATGAGACTCATCTCGTCTGCAGGGGAGAACCTCCTGGATATTCTCGAGTTGCGGCAGGTCTTCTCGAGTTACGACGGGGACCTCAGGGACCCTCTCTGGTGGCCTCGGGAAGGGCCAGTCCCCATGAGAGTTGCTAGGGGCCATCTCGGGATTCCTCTACCGTCGATGCCGGGGCCTAAGACCTTGTGTGGAGTCGGGGCCGGAACCTGAGCATTCCTCTCCAGTGTTGACATGGATTTGGGGGTGCCTCTGAGTCTCCGCAGGGGAGTCAGGCCTCGTCTCGAGTGGGGGCATGCACATGCGCTTTCGTCCCCAGCTGCAGCAGTAGGGTCACGCTTCCTGTCACGTGGGTCAAGGGATCTGTGGCTTTCCCTCGAGGCTTTCCCTCGAGGCTATCCCACGAGGCTTTCCCACAGGGCTGTGCCAAGTGCCACCTTGGTGTGAGTCGATCCTCGCCGTGAAAGACGAGCCGTGAAGGGAAAACAGTTTCCTCTGGAATGGACAGAGACATCTGGGGGACTCTTGGAATGGTGGCACGACCCTGGAGTTCCTCTCGCCGTTCCTCTTGAGAGGGCCTCCTCTTGAGATGCGACGGGAATGCCGGGAATTCTTTTCCGAAGAAGCAGGGAAAGGATCCCTCACCTCGAGCTACGAGGCGGAACCGGGGCTCCTCTGGATGTGGGCGGGACCCTCGTGTTTCCTCTCGAGCGGAGAAGGGTATGTCGGGAAACTTCTTGAGTTGCACCAAGGGTGAGAAGGACCCTTTCGACGTTCCAGAGGTGAGGTGTGATTAGCCCCGAGAAGCCTCTGCGGAAATGGGCCTCATCTCGCCTGCAGGGGAGAACCTCCTGGATATTCTCGAGGTGCGGCAGGTCTTCTCGAGTAACGACGGGGACCTCAGGGACCCGCTCTGGTGGCCTCCGGAAGGGCCAGTCCCCATGCGAGTTGCTAGGGGCCATCTCGGGATTCCTCTCCCGTCGATGCCGGGGCCTAAGACCTTGTGTGGAGTCGGGGCCGTAACCTGAGCATTCCTCTCCAGTGTTGACATGGATTTTGGGGTGCCTCTGAGTCTCTGCAGGGGAGTTAGGCCTCGTCTCGAGTGGGGGCATGCACGTGCGCTTTCCTCCCCAGCTGCAGCAGTAGGGTCACGCTTCCTGTCACGTGGATCAAGGGATCTGTGGCTTTCCCTCGAGGCTTTCCCTCGAGGCTTTCCCAAGAGGCTTTCCCACAGGGCTGTGCCAAGTGCCACCTTGGTGTGAGTCGATCCTCGGCGTGAAAGACGAGCCGGTGAAGGGAAAGGAGGTTCCTCTGGAATGGACAGAGACATCTGGGGGACTCTTGGAATGGTGGCACGACCCTGGAGTTCCTCTCGCCATTCCTGTTGAGAGGGCCTCCTCTTGAGATGCGACGGGAACGCCAGGAAATCATTCGCAACGAAGCAGGGAAAGGATCCCTCACCTCGAGCTATGAGGCAGAAACGGGGCGCCTCTGGATGTGGGCGGGACCCTCGTGTTTCCTCTCGAGTGGAGAAGGGTATGTCGGGGGACTTCTTGAGTTGCACCAAGGGTGTGAAGGACCCTTTCGACATTCCAAAGGTGAGGTGTGATTAGCCCTGAGAAGCCTCTGCGGAAATGGGCCTCGTCTCGTCTGCAGGGGAGAACCTCCTGGATATTCTGGAGTTGCGGCAGGTCCTCTCGAGTTACGACGGGGACCTCAGGGACCCGCTCTGGTGGCCTCGGGAAGAGCCAGTCCCCATGCGAGTTGCTAGGGGCCATCTCGGGATTCCTCTCCCGTCGATGTTTGGGCCTAAGACCTTGTGTGGAGTCGGGGCCGGAACCTGAGCATTCCTCTCCAGTGTTGACATGGATTTTGTGGTGTCTCTGAGTCTCCCCAGGGGGGACAGGCCACGTCTCGAGTGGGCTCATGCACGTGCGCTTCCCTCCCGAGCTGCAGCAGTAGGGTCACGCTTCCTGTCACGTGGATCAAGGGATCTGTGGCTTTCCCTCGAGGCTTTCCCTCGAGGCTTTCGCACGAGGCTTTCCCACAGGGCTGTGCCTAGTGCCACCTTGGTGTGAGTCGATCCTCGGCGTGAAAGAGGAGCCGGTGAAGGAAAAAGAGGTTCCTCTGGAATGGACAGAGACATCTGGTTGACTCTTGGAATGGTGGCACGACCCTGGAGTTCTTCTCGCCGTTCCTGTTGAGAGGGCGTCCTCTTGAGATGCGAGGGGAACGCCGAGAATTCTTTCCCAACGAAGCAGGGAAAGGATCCCTCACCTCGAGCTACGAGGCGGAAACGGGCCTCCTCTAGATGTGGGCGGGACCCTCGTGTTTCCTCTTGAGTGGAGACGGGTATGTCGGGGAACTTCTTGAGTTGCACCCAGGGTATGAAGGACCCTTTCGAAGTTCCAAAGGTGAGGTGTGATTAGCCCCGAGAAGCGTCTGCGGAAATGGGCCTCATCTCGCCTGCAGGGGAGAACCTCCTGGATATTCTCGAGTTGCGGCAGGTCTTCTCGAGTTACGACGGGGACCACAGGGACCCGCTCTGGTGGCCTAAGGAAGGGCCAGTCCCCATGCGAATTTCTAGGGGCCATCTCGGGATTCCTCTCCAGTCGATGCCGGGGCCGAAGACCTTGTGTGGAGTCGGGGCGGGAAACTGAGCATTCCTCTCCAGTGTTACCATGGATCTTGGGGTGCCTCTGAGTCTCCCCAGGGGAGTCAGGCTACGTCTCGTGTCGGGGCATGCACGTGCGATTTCCTCCCGAGCTGCAACAGTAGGGTCACGCTTCCCTTCACGTGGATCAAGGGATCTGTGGCTTTCCCTCGAGGCTTTCCCACGAGGCTTTCCCACAGGGCTGTGCCAAGTGCCACCTTGGTGTGAGTCGATCCTCGGCGTGAAAGACGAGCCGGTGAAGGGAAAAGAGGTTCCTCTGGAATGGACTGAGATATCTGGGGGACTCTTGGAATGGTGGCACGACCCTGGAGTTCCTCTCGCCGTTCCTGTTGAAAGGGCCTCCTCTTGAGATGCGACGGGAACGCCGGGAATTCTTTCCCGACGAAGCAGGGCAAGGATCCCTCACCTCGAGTTACGAGGCGGATACGTGGCTCCTCTGGATGTGGGAGGGACCCTCGTGTTTCCTTTCGAGTGGAGACGGGTATGTCGGGGAACTTCTTGAGTTGCACCAAGGGTGTGAAGGACCCTTTCGACGTTCCAGAGGTGAGGTGTGATTAGTCCGGAGAAGCCTCTGCGGAAATGGGCCTCATCTCGCCTGCAGGGGAGAACCTCCTGGATACTCTCGAGTTGCGGCAGGTCTTCTCGAGTTACGACGGGGACCTCAGGGACCCGCTCTGATGGCCTCAGGAAGGGCCAGTCCCCATGCGATTTGCAAGGGGCCATCTCGGGATTCCTCTCCCGTCGATGTTTGGGCCTAAGACCTTGTGTGGAGTCGGGGCCGTAACCTGAGCATTCCTCTCCAGTGTTGACATGGATTTTGTGGTGTCTCTGACTCTCCCCAGGGGAGTCAGGCCACGTCTCGAGTGGGGGCATGCACGTGCGCTTCCCTCCCGAGCTGCAGCAGTAGGGTCACGCTTCCTGTCACGTGGATCAAGGGATCTGTGGCTTTCCCTCGAGGCTTTCCCTCGAGGCTTTCCCAAAAGGCTTTCCCACAGGGCTGTGCCAAGTGCCACCTTGGTGTGAGTCGATCCTCGCCGTGAAAGACGAGCCGGTGAAGGGAAAGGAGGTTCCTCTGGAATGGACAGAGACATCTGGGGGACTCTTGGAATGGTGGCACGACCCTGGAGTTCCTCTCGCCATTCCTGTTGAGAGGGCCTCCTCTTGAGATGCGACGGGAACGCCAGGAAATCATTCGCAACGAAGCAGGGAAAGGATCCCTCACCTCGAGCTATGAGGCAGAAACGGGGCGCCTCTGGATGTGGGCGGGACCCTCGTGTTTCCTCTCGAGTGGAGAAGGGTATGTCGGGGGACTTCTTGAGTTGCACCAAGGGTGTGAAGGACCCTTTCGACATTCCAGAGGTGAGGTGTGATTAGCCCTGAGAAGCCTCTGCGAAAATGGGCCTCGTCTCGTCTGCAGGGGAGAACCTCCTGGATATTCTGGAGTTGCGGCAGGTCCTCTCGAGTTACGACGGGGACCTCAGGGACCCGCTCTGGTGGCCTCGGGAAGGGGCAGTCCCCATGCGAGTTGCTAGGGGCCATCTCGGGATTCCTCTCCCGTCGATGTTTGGGCCTAAGACCTTGTGTGGAGTCGGGGCCGGAACCTGAGCATTCCTCTCCAGTGTTGACATGGATTTTGTGGTGTCTCTGAGTCTCCCCAGGGGAGACAGGCCACGTCTCGAGTGGGCTCATGCACGTGCGCTTCCCTCCCGAGCTGCAGCAGTAGGGTCACGCTTCCTGTCACGTGGATCAAGGGATCTGTGGCTTTCCCTCGAGGCTTTCCCTCGAGGCTTTCGCACGAGGCTTTCCCACAGGGCTGTGCCTAGTGCCACCTTGGTGTGAGTCGATCCTCGGCGTGAAAGAGGAGCCGGTGAAGGAAAAAGAGGTTCCTCTGGAATGGACAGAGACATCTGGTTGACTCTTGGAATGGTGGCACGACCCTGGAGTTCTTCTCGCCGTTCCTGTTGAGAGGGCGTCCTCTTGAGATGCGAGGGGAACGCCGAGAATTCTTTCCCAACGAAGCAGGGAAAGGATCCCTCACCTCGAGCTACGAGGCGGAAACGGGCCTCCTCTGGATGTGGGCGGGACCCTCGTGTTTCCTCTCGAGTGGATACGGGTATGTCGGGGAACTTCTTGAGTTGCACCAAGGGTGTGAAGGACCCTTTCGACGTTCCAGAGGTGAGGTGTGATTAGTCCCGAGAAGCCTCTGCGGAAATGGGCCTCATCTCGCCTGCAGGGGAGAACCTCCTGGATACTCTCGAGTTGCGGCAGGTCTTCTCGAGTTACGACGGGGACCTCAGGGACCCGCTCTGATGGCCTCAGGAAGGGCCAGTCCCCATGCGATTTGCAAGGGGCCATCTCGGGATTCCTCTCCCGTCGATGTTTGGGCCTAAGACCTTGTGTGGAGTCGGGGCTGGAACCTGAGCATTCCTCTCCAGTGTTGACATGGATTTTGTGGTGTCTCTGAGTCTCCCCAGGGGAGTCAGGCCACGTCTCGAGTGGGGGCATGCACGTGCGCTTCCCTCCCGAGCTGCAGCAGTAGGGTCACGCTTCCTGTCACGTGGATCAAGGGATCTGTGGCTTTCCCTCGAGGCTTTCCCTCGAGGCTTTCCCACGAGGCTTTCCCACAGGGCTGTGCCAAGTGCCACCTTGGTGTGAGTCGATCCTCGCCGTGAAAGACGAGCCGGTGAAGGGAAAACAGGTTCCTCTGGAATGGACAGAGACATCTGGGGGACTCTTGGAATGGTGGCACGACCCTGGAGTTCCTCTCGCCGTTCCTGTTGAGAGGGCCTCCTCTTGAGATGCGACGGGAACGCCGGGAATTCTTTTCCGAAGAAGCAGGGAAAGGATCCCTCACCTCGAGCTACGAGGCGGAACCGGGGCTCCTCTGGATGTGGGCGGGACCCTCGTGTTTCCTCTCGAGTGGAGAAGGGTATGTCGGGAAACTTCTTGAGTTGCACCAAGGGTGTGAAGGACCCTTTCGACGTTCCAGAGGTGAGGTGTGATTAGCCCCGAGAAGCCTCTGCGGAAATGGGCCTCATCTCGCCTGCAGGGGAGAACCTCCTGTATATTCTCGAGTTGCGGCAGGTCTTCTCGAGTAACGACGGGGACCTCAGGGACCAGCTCTGGTGGCCTCAGGAAGGGCCAGTCCCCATGCGAGTTGCTAGGGGTTATCTCGGGATTCCTCTCCCATCGATGACGGGGCCTAAGACCTTGTGTGGAGTCGGGGCCGGAACCTGAGCATTCCTCTCCAGTGTTGACATGGATTTTGGGGTGCCTCTGAGTCTCTGCAGGGGAGTCAGGCCTCGTCTCGAGTGGGGGCATGCACGTGCGCTTTCCTCCCCAGCTGCAGCAGTAGGCTCACGCTTCCTGTCACGTGGATCAAGGGATCTGTGGCTTTCCCTCGAGGCTTTCCCTCGAGGCTTTCCAAGAGGCTTTCCCAAGAGGCTTTCCCACAGGGCTGTGCCAAGTGCCACCTTGGTGTGAGTCGATCCTCGGCGTGAAAGACGAGCCGGTGAAGGGAAAAGAGGTTCCTCTGGAATGAACTGAGACATCTGGGGGTCTCTTTGAATGGTGGCACGACCCTGAAGTTCCTCTCGCCGTTCCTGTTGAGAGGGTCTCCTCTTGAGATGCGACGTGAACGCCGGGTGTTCTTTCCCGACGAAGCAGGGAAAGGATCCCTCACCTCGAGCTACGAGGCGGAAACGGGGCTCCTCTGGATGTGGGCGGGACCCTCGTGTTTCCTCTCGAGTGGAGACGGGTATGTCGGGGAACTTCTTGAGTGGCACCAAGGGTGTGAAGGACCCTTTCGACATTCCAGAGGTGAGGTGTGATTAGCCCCGAGAAGCCTCTGCGGAAATGGGCCTCATCTCGCCTGCAGGGGAGAACCTCCTGGATATTCTCGCGTTGCGGCAGGTCTTCTCGAGTTACAATGGGGACCTCAGGGACCCGCTCTGGTGGCCTCAGGGAGGGCCAGTCCCCATGCGAGTTGCTAGGGGTTATCTCGGGATACCTCTCCCATCGATGACGGGGCCTAAGACCTTGTGTGGAGTCGGGGCCGGAACCTGAGCATTCCTCTCCAGTGTTGACATGGATTTTGGGGTGCCTCTGAGTCTCCCCAGGGGAGTCAGGCCGCGTCTCGATTGGGGGCATGCGCGTGCGCTTTCCTCCCCAGCTGCAGCAGTAGGGTCACACTTCCTGTCACGTGTATCAAGGGATCTGTCGCTTTCCCTCGAGGCTTTCCCTCGAGTCTTTCCCACGAGGCTTTCCCACAGGGCTGTGCCAAGTGCCACATTGTTTTGAGTCGATCCTCGGTGAGAAAGACGAGCCGGTGAAGGGAAAAGAGGTTCCTCTGGAATGGACTGAGACATCTGGGGGACTCTTGGAATGGTGGCACGACCCTGGAGTTCCTCTCGCCGTTCCTGTTGAGAGGGCCTCCTCTTGAGATGCGACGGGAACGCCGGGAATTCTTTCCCGACGAAGCAGGGAAAGGATCCGTCATCTCGAGCTACGAGACGGAAACGGGGCTCCTCTGGATGTGGGCGGGACCCTCGTGTTTCCTCTCGAGTGGAGACGGGTATGTCGGGGAACTTCGTGAGTTGCACCAAGGGTGTGAAGGACCCTTTCGACTTTCCAGAGGTGAGGTGTGATTAGCCCAGAGAAGACTCTGCGGAAATGGACTCCTCTCCCCTGGAGGGGAGAACCTCCTGGCTGTTCTCGAGTTGCGGCAGGTCTTCTCGAGATACGATGGGGACTTCAGGGACCCGCTCTGGTGGCCTCAGTAAGGGCCAGGCCCATGCGAGTTGCTAGGGGCCATCTCGTGATTCCTCTCCCATCGATGCCGGGGCCTAAGACCTTGTGTGGAGTCGGGGCCGGAACCTGAGGATTCCTCTCCAGTGTTGACATCTATTTGGGGTGTCTCTGAGTCTCCCCAGGGGAGTCAGGCCTCGTCTCGAGTGGGGGCATGCGCGTGCGCTTCCCTCCCGAGATGCAGCAGTAGGGTCACGCTTCCTGTCACGTGGATCAAGGGATCTGTGGCTTTCCCTCGAGGCTTTCCCTCGAGGCTTTCCCACGAGGCTTTCCCTCAGGGCTGTGCCAAGTGCCACCTTGGTGTGAGTTGATCCTCGGCGTGAAAGACGAGCCGGTGAAGGGAAAAGAGGTTCCTCTGGAATGGACTGAGACATCTGGGGGACTCTTGGAATGGTGGCACGACCCTGGAGTTCCTCTCGCCGTTCCTGTTGAGAGGGCCTCCTCTTGAGATGCGACGGGAACGCCGGGAATTCTTTCCCGACGATGCAGGGAAAGGATCCCTCACCTCGAGCTACGAGGCGGAAACGGGGCTCCTCTGGATGTGGGCGGGACCCTCGTGATTCCTCTCGAGTGGAGACGGGTATGTCGGGGAACTTCTTGAGTTGCACCAAGGGTGGGAAGGACCCTTTCGACGTTCCAGAGGTGAGGTGTGATTAGCCCCGAGAAGCCTCTGCGGAAATGGGCCTCATCTCGCCTGCATGGGAAAACCTCCTGGATATTCTCGAGTTGCGGCAGGTCTTCTCGAGTTACGACCGGGACCTCAGGGACCAGCTCTGGTGGCCTCAGGAAGGGCCAGTCCCCATGCGAGTTTCTAGGGGCCATCTCGGGATTCCTCTCCCATCGATGTCGGGGCCTAAGACCTTTTGTGGAGTCGGGGCCCGAACCTGAGGATTCCTCTCCAGTGGTAACATCGATTTGGGATGCCTCTGAGTCTCCCCAGGGGAGTCAGGCCACGTCTCGAGTCGGGGCATGCGTGTGCGCTTCCCTCCCGAGCTGCAGCTGTAGGGTCACGCTTCCTGTCACGTGGATCAAGGGATCTGTGGCTTTCCCTCGAGGCTTTCCCTCGAGGCTTTCCCACGAGGCTTTCCCACAGGTCTGTGCCACGTGCCACCTTGGTGTGAGTCGATCCACGGCGTGAAAGACGAGCCGGTGAAGGGAAAAGAGGTTCCTCTGGAATGGACTGAGACATCTGGGGGACTCTTGGAATGGTGGCACGACCCTGGAGTTCCTCTCGCCGTTCCTGTTGAGAGGGCCTCCTCTTGAGATGCGACGGGAACGCCGGGAACTCTTTCCCGACGAAGCAGGGAAAGGGTCCCTCATCTCGAGGTACAAGGCGGAAAGGGGGCTCCTCTTGATGTGGAGGGGACCCTCGTGATTCCTCTCGATTGGAGACGGGTATGTCGGGGAACTTCTTGATTTGTACCACGGGTGTGAAGGACCCTTTCGAAGTTCCAGAGATGAGGTGTGATCAGCCTCCAGACGCTTGAGCGCAAATGGTCCTCCTCTCGCCTGGAGGGGAGAACCTCCTGGATTTTCTCGAGTTGCGGCAGGTCTTCTCGAGTTACGACGGGGACGTCAGGGACCCGCTCTGGTGGCCTCAGGAAAGGCCAGTCCCGATGCGAGTTGCTAGGGGAACTCTCGGGATTCCTCTCCCGTCCAGGCCGGGGCCTCAGTCCTTGTGTGGAGTCGGGGCCGGAACCTGAGGATTCCTCTCCAGTGTTGCCATGGATTTTGGGGTGATTCTGAGTCTCCTCAGGGGAGTCAGGCCTCGTTTCGAGTGGGGGAATGCACGTGCGCTTTCCTCCCGAGCTGCAGCAGTAGTTTCACGCTTCCTGTCACGTGGATGAAGGGATCTGTGGCTTTCCCTCGAGGCTGTCCCTCGAGGCTTCCCCACGAGGGTTTCCCACAGGGCTGTGCCAAGTGTCACCTTGGTGTGAGTCGATCCTCGGCGTGAAAGACGAGCCGGTGAAGGGAAAGGAGGTTCCTCTGGAATGGACAGAGACATCTGGGGGACTCTTGGAATGGTGGCACGACCCTGGAGTTCCTCTCGCCGTTCCTGTTGAGAGGGCCTCCTCTTGAGATGCGACGGGAACGCCAGGAAATCATTCGCAACGAAGCAGGGAAAGGATCCCTCACCTCGAGCTATGAGGCAGAAACGGGGCGCCTCTGGATGTGGGCGGGACCCTCGTGTTTCCTCTCGAGTGGAGAAGGGTATGTCGGGGGACTTCTTGAGTTGCACCAAGGGTGTGAAGGACCCTTTCGACATTCCAGAGGTGAGGTGTGATTAGCCCCGAGAAGCCTCTGCGGAAATGGGCCTCGTCTCGTCTGCAGGGGAGAACCTCCTGGATATTCTGGAGTTGCGGCAGGTCCTCTCGAGTTACGACGGGGACCTCAGGGACCCGCTCTGGTGGCCTCGGGAAGGGCCAGTCCCCATGCGAGTTGCTAGGGGCCAACTCGGGATTACTCTCCCGTCGATGTTTGGGCCTAAGACCTTGTGTGGAGTCGGGGCCGGAACCTGAGCATTCCTCTCCAGTGTTGACATGGATTTTGTGGTGTCTCTGAGTCTCCCCAGGGGAGACAGGCCACGTCTCGAGTGGGCTCATGCACGTGCGCTTCCCTCCCGAGCTGCAGCAGTAGGGTCACGCTTCCTGTCACGTGGATCAAGGGATCTGTGGCTTTCCCTCGAGGCTTTCCCTCGAGGCTTTCCAACGAGGCTTTCCCACAGGGCTGTGCCTAGTGCCACCTTGGTGTGAGTCGATCCTCGGCGTGAAAGAGGAGCCGGTGAAGGGAAAAGAGGTTCCTCTGGAATGGACAGAGACATCTGGTTGACTCTTGGAATGGTGGCACGACCCTGGAGTTCTTCTCGCCGTTCCTGTTGAGAGGGCGTCCTCTTGAGATGCGAGGGGAACGCCGAGAATTCTTTCCAACGAAGCAGGGAAAGGATCCCTCACCTCGAGCTACGAGGCGGAAACGGGCCTCCTCTGGATGTGGGCGGGACCCTCGTGTTTCCTCTCGAGTGGAGACGGGTATGTCGGGGAACTTCTTGAGTTGCACCCAGGGTATGAAGGACCCTTTCGAAGTTCCAGAGGTGAGGTGTGATTAGCCCCGAGAAGCCTCTGCGGAAATAGGCCTCATCTCGCCTGCAGGGGAGAACCTCCTGGATATTCTCGAGATGCGGCAGGTCTTCTCGAGTTACGACGGGGACCACAGGGACCCGCTCTGGTGGCCTAAGGAAGGGCCAGTCCCCATGCGAATTTCTAGGGGCCATCTCGGGATTCCTCTCCAGTCGATGCCGGGGCCGAAGACCTTGTGTGGAGTCGGGGCGGGAAACTGAGCATTCCTCTCCAGTGTTACCATGGATCTTGGGGTGCCTCTGAGTCTCCCCAGGGGAGTCAGGCTACGTCTCGTGTCGGGGCATGCACGTGCGATTTCCTCCCGAGCTGCAACAGTAGGGTCACGCTTCCTGTCACGTGGATCAAGGGATCTGTGGCTTTCCCTCGAGGCTTTCCCACGAGGCTTTCCCACAGGGCTGTGCCAAGTGCCACCTTGGTGTGAGTCGATCCTCGGCGTGAAAGACGAGCCGGTGAAGGGAAAAGAGGTTCCTCTGGAATGGACTGAGATATCTGGGGGACTCTTGGAATGGTGGCACGACCCTGGAGTTCCTCTCGCCGTTCCTGTTGAAAGGGCCTCCTCTTGAGATGCGACGGGAACGCCGGGAATTCTTTCCCGACGAAGCAGGGCAAGGATCCCTCACCTCGAGTTACGAGGCGGATACGGGGCTCCTCTGGATGTGGGAGGGACCCTCGTGTTTCCTTTCGAGTGGAGACGGGTATGTCGGGGAACTTCTTGAGTTGCACCAAGGGTGTGAAGGACCCTTTCGACGTTCCAGAGGTGAGGTGTGATTAGTCCCGAGAAGCCTCTGCGGAAATGGGCCTCATCTCGCCTGCAGGGGAGAACCTCCTGGATACTCTCGAGTTGCGGCAGGTCTTCTCGAGTTACGACGGGGACCTCAGGGACCCGCTCTGATGGCCTCAGGAAGGGCCAGTCCCCATGCGATTTGCAAGGGGCCATCTCGGGATTCCTCTCCCGTCGATGTTTGGGCCTAAGACCTTGTGTGGAGTCGGGGCTGGAACCTGAGCATTCCTCTCCAGTGTTGACATGGATTTTGTGGTGTCTCTGAGTCTCCCCAGGGGAGTCAGACCACGTCTCAAGTGGGGGCATGCACGTGCGCTTCCCTCCCGAGCTGCAGCAGTAGGGTCACGCTTCCTGTCACGTGGATCAAGGGATCTGTGGCTTTCCCTCGAGGCTTTCCCTCGAGGCTTTCCCACGAGGCTTTCCCACAGGGCTGTGCCAAGTGCCACCTTGGTGTGAGTCGATCCTCGCCGTGAAAGACGAGCCGGTGAAGGGAAAACAGGTTCCTCTGGAATGGACAGAGACATCTGGGGGACTCTTGGAATGGTGGCACGACCCTGGAGTTCCTCTCGCCGTTCCTGTTGAGAGGGCCTCCTCTTGAGATGCGACGGGAACGCCAGGAATTCTTTTCCGAAGAAGCAGGGAAAGGATCCCTCACCTCGAGCTACGAGGCGGAACCGGGGCTCCTCTGGATGTGGGCGGGACCCTCGTGTTTCCTCTCGAGTGGAGAAGGGTATGTCGGGAAACTTCTTGAGTTGCACCAAGGGTGTGAAGGACCCTTTCGACGTTCCAGAGGTGAGGTGTGATTAGCCCCGAGAAGCCTCTGCGGAAATGGGCCTCATCTCGCCTGCAGGGGAGAACCTCCTGGATATTCTCGAGTTGCGGCAGGTCTTCTGGAGTAACGACGGGGACCTCAGGGACCAGCTCTGGTGGCCTCAGGAAGGGCCAGTCCCCATGCGAGTTGCTAGGGGTTATCTCGGGATTCCTCTCCCATCGATGACGGGGCCTAAGACCTTGTGTGGAGTCGGGGCCGGAACCTGAGCATTCCTCTCCAGTGTTGACATGGATTTTGGGGTGCCTCTGAGTCTCTGCAGGGGAGTCAGGCCTCGTCTCGAGTGGGGGCATGCACGTGCACTTTCCTCCCCAGCTGCAGCAGTAGGCTCACGCTTCCTGTCACGTGGATCAAGGGATCTGTGGCTTTCCCTCGAGGCTTTCCCTCGAGGCTTTCCCAAGAGGCTTTCCCAAGAGGCTTTCCCACAGGGCTGTTCCAAGTGCCACCTTGGTGTGAGTCGATCCTCGGCGTGAAAGACGAGCCGGTGAACGGAAAAGAGGTTCCTCTGGAATGAACTGAGACATCTGGGGGTCTCTTTGAATGGTGGCACGACCCTGAAGTTCCTCTCGCCGTTCCTGTTGAGAGGTCTTCCTCTTGAGATGCGACGTGAACGCCGGGAGTTCTTTCCCGACGAAGCAGGGAAAGGATCCCTCACCTCGAGCTACGAGGCGGAAACGGGGCTCCTCTGGATGTGGGCGGGACCCTCGTGTTTCCTCTCGAGTGGAGACGGGTATGTCGGGGAACTTCTTGAGTGGCACCAAGGGTGTGAAGGACCCTTTCGACATTCCAGAGGTGAGGTGTGATTAGCCCCGAGAAGCCTCTGCGGAAATGGGCCTCATCTCGCCTGCAGGGGAGAACCTCCTGGATATTCTCGCGTTGCGGCAGGTCTTCTCGAGTTACAATGGGGACCTCAGGGACCCGCTCTGGTGGCCTCAGGGAGGGCCAGTCCTCATGCGAGTTGCTAGGCGACATCTCGGGATACCTCTCCCGTCGATGCCGGGGCCTAAGACCTTGTGTGGAGTCGGGGCCGGGACCTGAGGATTCCTCTCCAGTGTTGCCATGGAACTTGGGGTGCTTCTGAGTCTCCCCAGGGGAGTCAGGCCGCGTCTCGATTGGGTGCATGCACGTGCGCTTTCCTCCCGAGCTGCAGCAGTAGGGTCACGCTTCCTGTCACGTGGATCAAGGGATCTGTCGCTTTCCCTCGAGGCTGTCCCTCGAGGCTTTCCCAAGAGGCTTTCCCAAGAGGCTTTCCCACAGGGCTGTTCCAAGTGCCACCTTGGTGTGAGTCGATCCTCGGCGTGAAAGACGAGCCGGTGAAGGGAAAAGAGGTTCCTCTGGAATGGACAGAGACATCTGGGGGACTCTTGGAATGGTGGCACGACCCTGGAATTCCTCTCGCCGTTCCTGTTGAGAGGGCGTCCTCTTGAGATGCGACGGGAACGCCAGGAAATCTTTCGCAACGAAGCAGGGAAAGGATCCCTCACCTCGAGCTATGAGGCAGAAACGGGGCTCCTCTGGATGTGGGCGGGACCCTCGTGTTTCCTCTCGAGTGGAGAAGGGTATGTCGGGGGACTTCTTGAGTTGCACCAAGGGTGTGAAGGACCCTTTCGACATTCCAGAGGTGAGGTGTGATTAGTCCCGAGAAGCCTCTGCGGAAATGGGCCTCATCTCGTCTGCAGGGGAGAACCTCCTGGATATTCTGGAGTTGCGGCAGGTCTTCTCGAGTTACGACGGGGACCTCAGGGACCCGCTCTGGTGGCCTCGGGAAGGGCCAGTCCCCATGCGAGTTGCTAGGGGCCATCTCGGGATTCCTCTCCCATCGATGCCGGGGCCTAAGACCTTGTGTGGAGTCGGGGCCGGAACCTGAGCATTTCTCTCCAGTGTTGACATGGATTTTGGGGTGCCTCTGAGTCTCCGCAGGGGAGTCAGGCCTCGTCTCGAGTGGGGGCATGCACGTGCGCTTTCCTCCCCAGCTGCAGCAGTAGGGTCACACTTCCTGTCACGTGTATCAAGGGATCTGTCGCTTTCCCTCGAGGCTTTCCCTCGAGTCTTTCCCACGAGGCTTTCCCACAGGGCTGTGCCAAGTGCCACATTGGTTTGAGTCGATCCTCGGTGAGAAAGACGAGCCGGTGAAGGGAAAAGAGGTTCCTCTGGAATGGACTGAGACATCTGGGGGACTCTTGGAATGGTGGCACGACCCTGGAGTTCCTCTCGCCGTTCCTGTTGAGAGGGCCTCCTCTTGAGATGCGACGGGAACGCCGGGAATTCTTTCCCGAGGAAGCAGGGAAAGGATCCGTCATCTCGAGCTCCGAGACGGAAACGGGGCTCCTCTGGATGTGGGCGGGACCCTCGTGTTTCCTCTCGAGTGGAGACGGGTATGTCGGGGAACTTCGTGAGTTGCACCAAGGGTGTGAAGGACCCTTTCGACTTTCCAGAGGTGAGGTGTGATTAGCCCAGAGAAGACTCTGCGGAAATGGACTCCTCTCCCCTGGAGGGGAGAACCTCCTGGCTGTTCTCGAGTTGCGGCAGGTCTTCTCGAGATACGACGGGGACCTCAGGGACCCGCTCTGGTGGCCTCAGTAAGGGCCAGGCCCATGCGAGTTGCTAGGGGCCATCTCGTGATTCCTCTCCCATCGATGCCGGGGCCTAAGACCTTGTGTGGAGTCGGGGCCGGAACCTGAGGATTCCTCTCCAGTGTTGACATCTATTTGGGGTGTCTCTGAGTCTCCCCAGGGGAGTCAGGCCTCGTCTCGAGTGGGGGCATGCGCGTGCGCTTCCCTCCCGAGCTGCAGCAGTAGGGTCACGCTTCCTGTCACGTGGATCAAGGGATCTGTGGCTTTCCCTCGAGGCTTTCCCTCGAGGCTTTCCCACGAGGCTTTCCCTCAGGGCTGTGCCAAGTGCCACCTTGGTGTGAGTCGATCCTCGGCGTGAAAAACGAGCCGGTGAAGGGAAAAGAGGTTCCTCTGGAATGGACTGAGACATCTGGGGGACTCTTGGAATGGTGGCACGACCCTGGAGTTCCTCTCGCCGTTCCTGTTGAGAGGGCCTCCTCTTGAGATGCGACGGGAACGCCGGGAATTCTTTCCCGACGATGCAGGGAAAGGATCCCTCACCTCGAGCTACGAGGCGGAAACGGGGCTCCTCTGGATGTGGGCGGGACCCTCGTGATTCCTCTCGAGTGGAGACGGGTATGTCGGGGAACTTCTTGAGTTGCACCAAGGGTGGGAAGGACCCTTTCGACGTTCCAGAGGTGAGGTGTGATTAGCCCCGAGAAGCCTCTGTGGAAATGGGCCTCCTCTCAGCTGGATGGGAGAACCTCCTTGATGTTCTCGAGTTGCGGCAGGTCTTCTCGAGTTACGACGGGGACCTCAGGGACCCGCTCTGGTGGCCTCAGGAAGGGCCAGACCCCATGCGCGTTGCTAGGGGCCATCTCGGGATTCCTCTCCCATCGATGCCGGGGCCTAAGACCTTGTGTGGAGTCCGGGCCGGAACCTGAGCATTCCTCTCCAGTGTTGACATGGATTTTGGGGTGCCTCTGAGTCTCCCCAGGGGAGTCAGCCTTCGTCTCGAGTGGGGTCATGCTCGTGCGCTTTCCTCCCGAGCTGCAGCAGTAGGGTCACGCTTCCTGTCACGTGGATCAAGGGATCTGTGGCTTTCCCTCGAGGCTTTCCCTTGAGGCTTTCCCACGAGGCTTTCCCTTAAGGCTGTGCCAAGTGCCACCTTGGTGTGAGTCGATCCTTGGCGTGAAAGACGAGCCGGTGAAGGGAAAAGAGTTTCCTCTGGAATGGACAGAGACATCTGGGGGACTCTTGGAATGGTGGCACGACCCTGGAGTTCCTCTCGCCGTTCCTGTTGAGAGGGCCTCCACTTGAGATGCGACGGGAACGCAGGGAATTCTTTCCCGATGAGGCAGGGAAAGGATCCCTCACCTCGAGCTACGAGGCGGAAACGGGGCTCCTCTGGATGTGGGCGGGACCCTCATGTTTCCTCTCGAGTGGAGCCGGGTATGTCGGGGAACTTCTTGAGTTGCACCAAGGGTGGGAAGGACCCTTTCGAAGTTCCAGAGGTGCGGAGTGATTAGCCCCGAGAAGCCTGAGGGACATGGGCCTCATCTCGCCTGGAGGGGAGAACCTCCTGGATTTTCTCGAGTTGCGGAAGGTCTTCTCGAGTTACGACGGGGACCTCAGGGACCCGCTCTGGTGGCCTCAAGGAAAGGCCTGTCCCCATGCGAGTTGCTAGGGGCCAGCTCGGGATTCCTCTCCCGTCCATGCCGGGGCCTCAGTCCTTGTGTGGACTCGGGGCCGGAACCTGAGGTTTCCTCTCCAGTGTTGTCATGGATCTTGGGGTGCTTCTGAGTCTCCCCAGGGGAGTCGGGCCTCGTCTCGAGTGGGGGCATGCACGTGCGCTTTCCTCCCGAGCTGCAGCAGTAGTGTCACGCTTCCCGTCACGTGAATCAAGGGATCTGCGGCTTTCCCTCGAGGCTTTCCCACGAGGCTTTCCCACAGGGCTGTGCTACGTGCCACCTTGGTGTGAGTCGATCCACGGCGTGAAAGACGAGCCGGTGAAGGGAAAAGAGGTTCCTCTGGAATGGACTGAGACATCTGGGGGACTCTTGGAATGGTGGCACGACCCTGGAGTTCCTCTCGCCGTTCCTGTTGAGAGGGCCTCCTCTTGAGATGCGACGGGAACGCCGGGAACTCTTTCCCGACGAAGCAGGGAAAGGGTCCCTCATCTCGAGCTACAAGGCGGAAAGGGGGCTCCTCTGGATGTGGAGGGGACCCTCGTGATTCCACTCGATTGGAGACGGGTATGTCGGGGAACTTCTTGATTTGCACCAAGGGTGTGAAGGACCCTTTCGAAGTTCCAGAGATGAGGTGTGATCAGCCTCCAGACGCTTGAGCGCAATTGGTCCTCCTCTCGCCTGGAGGGGAGAACCTCCTGGATTTTCTCGAGTTGCGGCATGTCTTCTCGAGTTACGACGGGGACGTCAGGGACCCGCTCTGGTGGCCTCAGGAAAGGCCAGTCCCCATGCAAGTTGCTAGGGGAACTCTCGGGATTCCTCTCCCGTCCAGGCCGGGACCTCAGTCCTTGTGTGGAGTCGGGGCCGGAACCTGAGGATTCCTCTCCAGTGTTGCCATGGATCTTGGGGTGATTCTGAGTCTCCTCAGGGGAGTCAGGCCTCGTTTCGAGTGGGGGATTGCACGTGCACTTTCCTCCCGAGCTGCAGCAGTAGTTTCACGCTTCCTGTCACGTGGATGAAGGGATCTGTGGCTTTCCCTCGAGGCTGTCCCTCGAGGCTTTCCCACGAGGCTTTCCCCCAGGGCTGTGCCAAGTGCCACCTTGGTGTGAGTCGATCCTCGGCGTGAAAGACGAGCCGGTGAAGGGAAAAGAGGTTCCTCTGGAATGGACAGAGACATCTGGGGGACTCTTGGAATGGTGGCACGACCCTGGAATTCCTCTCGCCGTTCCTGTTGAGAGGGCGTCCTCTTGAGATGCGACGGGAACGCCAGGAAATCTTTCGCAACGAAGCAGGGAAAGGATCCCACACCTCGAGCTATGAGGCAGAAACGGGGCTCCTCTGGATGTGGGCGGGACCCTCGTGTTTCCTCTCGAGTGGAGAAGGGTATGTCGGGGGACTTCTTGAGTTGCACCAAGGGTGTGAAGGACCCTTTCGACATTCCAGAGGTGAGGTGTGATTAGTCCCGAGAAGCCTCTGCGGAAATGGGCCTCATCTCGTCTGCAGGGGAGAACCTCCTGGATATTCTGGAGTTGCGGCAGGTCTTCTCGAGTTACGACGGGGACCTCAGGGACCCGCTCTGGTGGCCTCGGGAAGGGCCAGTCCCCATGCGAGTTGCTAGGGGCCATCTCGGGATTCCTCTCCCATCGATGCCGGGGCCTAAGACCTTGTGTGGAGTCGGGGCCGGAACCTGAGCATTTCTCTCCAGTGTTGACATGGATTTTGGGGTGCCTCTGAGTCTCCGCAGGGGAGTCAGGCCTCGTCTCGAGTGGGGGCATGCACGTGCGCTTTCCTCCCCAGCTGCAGCAGTAGGGTCACACTTCCTGTCACGTGTATCAAGGGATCTGTCGCTTTCCCTCGAGGCTTTCCCTCGAGTCTTTCCCACGAGGCTTTCCCACAGGGCTGTGCCAAGTGCCACATTGGTTTGAGTCGATCCTCGGTGAGAAAGACGAGCCGGTGAAGGGAAAAGAGGTTCCTCTGGAATGGACTGAGACATCTGGGGGACTCTTGGAATGGTGGCACGACCCTGGAGTTCCTCTCGCCGTTCCTGTTGAGAGGGCCTCCTCTTGAGATGCGACGGGAACGCCGGGAATTCTTTCCCGACGATGCAGGGAAAGGATCCCTCACCTCGAGCTACGAGGCGGAAACGGGGCTCCTCTGGATGTGGGCGGGACCCTCGTGATTCCTCTCGAGTGGAGACGGGTATGTCGGGGAACTTCTTGAGTTGCACCAAGGGTGGGAAGGACCCTTTCGACGTTCCAGAGGTGAGGTGTGATTAGCCCCGAGAAGCCTCTGCGGAAATGGGCCTCCTCTCAGCTGGATGGGAGAACCTCCTTGATGTTCTCGAGTTGCGGCAGGTCTTCTCGAGTTACGACGGGGACCTCAGGGACCCGCTCTGGTGGCCTCAGGAAGGGCCAGTCCCCATGCGCGTTGCTAGGGGCCATCTCGGGATTCCTCTCCCATCGATGCCGGGGCCTAAGACCTTGTGTGGAGTCCGGGCCGGAACCTGAGCATTCCTCTCCAGTGTTGACATGGATTTTGGGGTGCCTCTGAGTCTCCCCAGGGGAGTCAGCCTTCGTCTCGAGTGGGGTCATGCTCGTGCGCTTTCCTCCCGAGCTGCAGCAGTAGGGTCACGCTTCCTGTCACGTGGATCAAGGGATCTGTGGCTTTCCCTCGAGGCTTTCCCTTGAGGCTTTCCCACGAGGCTTTCCCTTAAGGCTGTGCCAAGTGCCACCTTGGTGTGAGTCGATCCTTGGCGTGAAAGACGAGCCGGTGAAGGGAAAAGAGTTTCCTCTGGAATGGACAGAGACATCTGGGGGACTCTTGGAATGGTGGCACGACCCTGGAGTTCCTCTCGCCGTTCCTGTTGAGAGGGCCTCCACTTGAGATGCGACGGGAACGCAGGGAATTCTTTCCCGATGAGGCAGGGAAAGGATCCCTCACCTCGAGCTACGAGGCGGAAACGGGGCTCCTCTGGATGTGGGCGGGACCCTCATGTTTCCTCTCGAGTGGAGACGGGTATGTCGGGGAACTTCTTGAGTTGCACCAAGGGTGGGAAGGACCCTTTCGAAGTTCCAGAGGTGCGGAGTGATTAGCCCCGAGAAGCCTGAGGGACATGGGCCTCATCTCGCCTGGAGGGGAGAACCTCCTGGATTTTCTCGAGTTGCGGAAGGTCTTCTCGAGTTACGACGGGGACCTCAGGGACCCGCTCTGGTGGCCTCAAGGAAAGGCCTGTCCCCATGCGAGTTGCTAGGGGCCAGCTCGGGATTCCTCTCCCGTCCATGCCGGGGCCTCAGTCCTTGTGTGGACTCGGGGCCGGAACCTGAGGTTTCCTCTCCAGTGTTGTCATGGATCTTGGGGTGCTTCTGAGTCTCCCCAGGGGAGTCGGGCCTCGTCTCGAGTGGGGGCATGCACGTGCGCTTTCCTCCCGAGCTGCAGCAGTAGTGTCACGCTTCCCGTCACGTGAATCAAGGGATCTGCGGCTTTCCCTCGAGGCTTTCCCACGAGGCTTTCCCACAGGGCTGTGCTACGTGCCACCTTGGTGTGAGTCGATCCACGGCGTGAAAGACGAGCCGGTGAAGGGAAAAGAGGTTCCTCTGGAATGGACTGAGACATCTGGGGGACTCTTGGAATGGTGGCACGACCCTGGAGTTCCTCTCGCCGTTCCTGTTGAGAGGGCCTCCTCTTGAGATGCGACGGGAACGCCGGGAACTCTTTCCCGACGAAGCAGGGAAAGGGTCCCTCATCTCGAGCTACAAGGCGGAAAGGGGGCTCCTCTGGATGTGGAGGGGACCCTCGTGATTCCACTCGATTGGAGACGGGTATGTCGGGGAACTTCTTGATTTGCACCAAGGGTGTGAAGGACCCTTTCGAAGTTCCAGAGATGAGGTGTGATCAGCCTCCAGACGCTTGAGCGCAATTGGTCCTCCTCTCGCCTGGAGGGGAGAACCTCCTGGATTTTCTCGAGTTGCGGCATGTCTTCTCGAGTTACGACGGGGACGTCAGGGACCCGCTCTGGTGGCCTCAGGAAAGGCCAGTCCCCATGCAAGTTGCTAGGGGAACTCTCGGGATTCCTCTCCCGTCCAGGCCGGGACCTCAGTCCTTGTGTGGAGTCGGGGCCGGAACCTGAGGATTCCTCTCCAGTGTTGCCATGGATCTTGGGGTGATTCTGAGTCTCCTCAGGGGAGTCAGGCCTCGTTTCGAGTGGGGGATTGCACGTGCACTTTCCTCCCGAGCTGCAGCAGTAGTTTCACGCTTCCTGTCACGTGGATGAAGGGATCTGTGGCTTTCCCTCGAGGCTGTCCCTCGAGGCTTTCCCACGAGGCTTTGCCACAGGGCTGTGCCACGTGCCACCTTGGTGTGAGTCGATCCTCGGCGTGAAAGACGAGCCGGTGAAGGGAAAAGAGGTTCCTCTGGAATGGACTGAGACATCTGGGGGACTCTTGGAATGGTGGCACGACCCTGGAGTTCCTCTCGCCGTTCCTGCTGAGAGGCCCTCCTCTTGAGATGCGACGGGAACGCCGGGAACTCTTTCCCGACGAAGCAGGGAAAGGATCCCACATCTCGAGCTACGAGGTGGAAACGGGTCTCCTCTGGATGTGGGCGGGACCCTCGTGTTTCCTCTCGAGTGGAGACGGGTATGTTGGGGAACATCTTGATTTGCACCAAGGGTTTGAAGGACCCTTTCGAAGTTCCAGAGGTGAGGTGTGATCAGCCTCGAGACGCCTCAGCGGAAATGGGCCTCATCTCACCTGGAGGGGAGAACCTCCTGGATTTTCTCGAGTTGCGACAGGTCTTCTCGAGTTACGACGGGGACCTCAGGGACCCGCTCTGGTGGCCTCAGGAAAGGCCAGTCCCATGCGAGTTGCCAGGGGCCATCTCGGGATTCCTCTCCCGTCCATGCCGGGGCCTCAGTCCTTGTGTGGAGTCGGGGCCGGAACCTGAGGTTTCCTCTCCAGGGTTGCCATGGATCTTGGGGTGCTTCTGAGTCTCCCCAGGGGAGTCAGGCCTTGTCTCGAGTGGGTGCATGCACGTGCGCTTTCCTCCCGAGCTGCGGCAGTAGTGTCACGCTTTCTGTCACGTGGGTCAAGGGATCTGTGGCTTTCCCTCCTCGAGGCTGTCCCTCGAGGCTTTCCCACGAGGCTTTCCCACAGGGCTGTGCCACGTGCCACCTTGGTGTGAGTCGATCCTCGGCGTGAAAGACGAGTCGGTGAAGGGAAAAGAGGTTCCTCTGGAATGGACTGAGACATCTGGGGGACTCTTGGAATGGTGGCACGACCCTGGAGTTCCTCTCTCCGTTCCGGTTGAGAGGGCCTCCTCTTGAGATGCGACGGGAATGCCGGGAACTCTTTCCGGATGAAGGAGGGAAAGGATGCTTCATCTCGAGCTACGAGGCGGAAACGGGGCTCCTCTGGATGTGGGCGGGACCCTCGTGTTTCCTCTCGAGTGGAGACTGCTATGTTGGGGAACTTCTTGATTTGCACCAAGGGTGTGAAGGACCCGTTCGAAGTTCCAGAGGTGCGGTGTGATCAGCCTCGAGACGCCTCAGTGGAAATGGGCCTCATCTCTCCTGGAGGGGAGAATCTACTGGATTTTCTCGAGTTGCGACAGGTCTTCTCGAGTTACGACGGGGACCTCAGGGACCCGCTCTGGTGGCCTCAGGAAAGGCCAGTCCCCATGCGAGTTGCCAGGGGCCATCTCGGATTCCTCTCCCGTCCATGCCGGGGCCTCAGTCCTTGTGTGGAGTCAAGGCGGGAACCTGAGGTTTCCTCTCCAGGGTTGCCATGGATCTTGGGGTGCTTCTGAGTCTCCCCAGGGGAGTCAGGCCGCGTCTCGAGTGGGTGCATGCACGTGCGCTTTCCTCCCGAGCTGCGGCAGTAGTGTCACGCTTTCTGTCTCGTGGGTCAAGGAATCTGTGGCTTTCCCTCGAGGCTGTCCCTCGAGGCTTTCCCACGAGGCTTTCCACAGGGCTGTGCCATGTGCCACCTTGGTGTGAGTCGATCTTCGGCGTGAAAGACGAGCCGGTGAAGGGAAAAGAGGTTCCTCTGGAATGGACTGAGACATCAGGGGGACTCTTGATATGGTGGCACGACCCTGAGTTCCTCTCTCCGTTCCGGTTGAGAGGGCCTCCTCTTGAGATGCGACGGGAACGCCGGGAACTCTTTCCCGATGAAGGAGGGAAAGGATGCCTCATCTCGAGCTACGAGGCGGAAACGGGGCTCCTCTGGATGTGGGCGGGACCCTCGTGTTTCCTCTCGAGTGGAGACGGGTTTGTTGGGGAACTTCTTGATTTGCACCAAGGGTGTGAAGGACCCGTTCGAAGTTCCAGAGGTGAGGTGTGATCAGCCTCGAGACGCCTCAGCGGAAATGGGCCTCATCTCGCCTGGAGGGGAGAACCTCCTGGATTTTCTCGAGTTGCGACAGGTCTTCTCGAGTTACGACGGGGACCTCAGGGACCCGCTCTGGTGGCCTCAGGAAAGGCCAGTCTCCATGCGAGTTGCCAGGGGCCATCTCGGGATTCCTCTCCCGTCCATGCCGGGGCCTCAGTCCTTGTGTGGAGTCGGGGCCGGAACCTGAGGTTTCCTCTCCAGGGTTGCCATGGATCTTGGGGTGCTTCTGAGTCTCCCCAGGGGAGTCAGGCCTCGTCTCGAGTGGGTGCATGCACGTGCGCTTTCCTCCCGAGCTGCGGCAGTAGTGTCACGCTTCCTGTCACGTGGATCAAGGGATCTGCGGTTTTCCCTCGAGGCTTTCCCACGAGGCTTTCCCACAGGGCTGTGCCACGTGCCACCTTGGTGTGAGTCGATCCTCGGCGTGAAAGACGAGCCGGTGAAGGGAAAAGAGTTTCCTCTGGAATGGACTGAGACATCTGGGGGACTCTTGGAATGGTGGCACGATCCTAGAGTTCCTCTCGTCGATCCTCTTGAGAGGGCCTCCTCTTGAGATGCGACGGGAACGCCGGGAACTCTTTCCCGACGAAGCAGGGAAAGGATCCCTCATCTCAAGCTACGAGGCGGAAAGGGGGCTCCTCTGGATGTGGGCGGGACCCTCGTGTTTCCTCTCGAGTGGAGACGGGTATGTCGGGGAACTTCTTGATTTGCACCAAGGGTGTGAAGGACCCTTTCGAATTTCCAGAGGTGAGGTGTGATCAGCCTCGAGACGCCTCAGCGGAAATGGGCCTCATCTCGCCTGGAGGGGAGAACCTCCTGGATTGTCTCGATTTGCGGCATGTCTTCTCGAGTTACGACGGGGACGTCAGGGACCCGCTCTGGTGGCCTCAGGAAAGGCCAGTCCCCATGCGAGTTGCTAGGGGAACTCTCGGGATTCCTCTCCCGTCCCGGCCGGGACCTCAGTCCTTGTGTGGAGTTGGGGCCGGAACCTGACGTTTCCTCTCCAGTGTTGCCATGGATCTTGGGGTGATTCTGAGTCTCCTCAGGGGAGTCAGGCCTCGTTTCGAGTGGGGGATTGCACGTGCGCTTTCCTCCCGAGCTGCAGCAGTAGTTTCACGCCTCCTGTCACGTGGATGAAGGGATCTGTGGCTTTCCCTCGAGGCTGTCCCTCGAGGCTTTCCCACGAGGCTTTGCCACAGGGCTGTGCCACGTGCCACCTTGGTGTGAGTCGATCCTCGGCGTGAAAGACGAGCCGGTGAAGGGAAAAGAGGTTCCTATGGAATGGAGTGAGACATCTGGGGGACTCTTGGAATGGTGGCACGACCCTGGAGTTCCTCTCGCCGTTCCTGCTGAGAGGCCCTCCTCTTGAGATGCGACGGGAACGCCGGGAACTCTTTCCCAACGAAGCAGGGAAAGGGTCCCTCATCTCCAGCTACGAGGCGGAAACGGGGCTCCTCTGGATGTGGGCGGGACCCTCGTGATTCCTCTCGAGTGGAGACGGGTATGTTGGGGAACTTCTGGATTTGCACCAAGGGTGTGAAGGACCCGTTCGAAGTTCCAGAGGTGAGGTGTGATCAGCCTCGAGACGCCTCAGCGGAAATGGGCCTCATCTCGCCTGGAGGGGAGAAACTCCTGGATTTTCTCGAGTTGCGACAGGTCTTCTCGAGTTACGACAGGGACCTCAGGGACCCGCTCTGGTGGCCTCAGGAAAGGCCAGTCCCCATGCGAGTTGCCAGGGGCCATCTCGGGATTCCTCTCCCGTCCATGCCAGGGCCTCAGTCCTTGTGTGGAGTCGGGGCCGGAACCTGAGGTTTCCTCTCCAGGGTTGCCATGGATCTTGGGGTGCTTCTGAGTCTCCCCAGGGGAGTCAGGCCTCGTCTCGAGTGGGTGCATGCACGTGCGCTTTCCTCCCGAGCTGCGGCAGTAGTGTCACGCTTTCTGTCACGTGGGTCAAGGAATCTGTGGCTTTCCCTCGAGGCTGTCCCTCGAGGCTTTCCCACGAGGCTTTCCCACAGGGCTGTGCCACGTGCCACCTTGGTGTGAGTCGATCCACGGCGTGAAAGACGAGCCGGTGAAGGGAAAAGAGGTTCCTCTGGAATGGACTGAGACATCTGGGGGACTCTTGGAATGGTGGCACGACCCTGGAGTTCCTCTCGCCGTTCCTGTTGAGAGGGCCTCCTCTTGAGATGCGACGGGAACGCCGGGAACTCTTTCCCGACGAAGCAGGGAAAGGGTCCCTCATCTCGAGCTACAAGGCGGAAAGGGGGCTCCTCTGGATGTGGAGGGGACCCTCGTGATTCCACTCGATTGGAGACGGGTATGTCGGGGAACTTCTTGATTTGCACCAAGGGTGTGAAGGACCCTTTCGAAGTTCCAGAGGTGAGGTGTGATCAGCCTCCAGACGCTTGAGCGCAAATGGTCCTCCTCTCGCCTGGAGGGGAGAACCTCCTGGATTTTCTCGAGTTGCGGCATGTCTTCTCGAGTTACGACGGGGACGTCAGGGACCCGCTCTGGTGGCCTCAGGAAAGGCCAGTCCCCATGCAAGTTGCTAGGGGAACTCTCGGGATTCCTCTCCCGTCCAGGCCGGGACCTCAGTCCTTGTGTGGAGTCGGGGCCGGAACCTGAGGATTCCTCTCCAGTGTTGCCATGGATCTTGGGGTGATTCTGAGTCTCCTCAGGGGAGTCAGGCCTCGTTTCGAGTGGGGGATTGCACGTGCACTTTCCTCCCGAGCTGCAGCAGTAGTTTCACGCTTCCTGTCACGTGGATGAAGGGATCTGTGGCTTTCCCTCGAGGCTGTCCCTCGAGGCTTTCCCACGAGGCTTTCCCACAGGGCTGTGCCACGTGCCACCTTGGTGTGAGTCGATCCTCGGCGTGAAAGACGAGTCGGTGAAGGGAAAAGAGGTTCCTCTGGAATGGACTGAGACATCTGGGGGACTCTTGGAATGGTGGCACGACCCTGGAGTTCCTCTCTCCGTTCCGGTTGAGAGGGCCTCCTCTTGAGATGCGACGGGAACGCCGGGAACTCTTTCCCGATGAAGGAGGGAAAGGATGCTTCATCTCGAGCTACGAGGCGGAAATGGGGCTCCTCTGGATGTGGGCGGGACCCTCGTGTTTCCTCTCGAGTGGAGACTGGTATGTTGGGGAACTTCTTGATTTGCACCAAGGGTGTGAAGGACCCGTTCGAAGTTCCAGAGGTGCGGTGTGATCAGCCTCGAGACGCCTCAGTGGAAATGGGCCTCATCTCGCCTGGAGGGGAGAATCTACTGGATTTTCTCGAGTTGCGACAGGTCTTCTCGAGTTACGACGGGGACCTCAGGGACCCGCTCTGGTGGCCTCAGGAAAGGCCAGTCCCCATGCGAGTTGCCAGGGGCCATCTCGGGATTCCTCTCCCCGTCCATGCCGGGGCCTCAGTCCTTGTGTGGAGTCGGGGCGGGAACCTGAGGTTTCCTCTCCAGGGTTGCCATGGATCTTGGGGTGCTTCTGAGTCTCCCCAGGGGAGTCAGGCCGCGTCTCGAGTGGGTGCATGCACGTGCGCTTTCCTCCCGAGCTGCGGCAGTAGTGCACGCTTTCTGTCTCGTGGTCAAGGAATCTGTGGCTTTCCCTCGTGGCTGTCCCTCGAGGCTTTCCCACGAGGCTTTCCACAGGGCTGTGCCATGTGCCACCTTGGTGTGAGTCGATCCTCGGCGTGAAGACGAGCCGGTGAAGGGAAAAGAGGTTCCTCTGGAATGGACTGAGACATCAGGGGGACTCTTGATATGGTGGCACGACCCTGGAGTTCCTCTCTCCGTTCCGGTTGAGAGGGGCCTCCTCTTGAGATGCGACGGGAACGCCGGGAACTCTTTCCCTATGAGGAGGGAAAGGATGCCTCATCTCGAGCTACGAGGCGGAAACGGGGCTCCTCTGATGTGGGCGGACCCTCGTGTTTCCTCTCGAGTGGAGACGGGTTTGTTGGGGAACTTCTTGATTTGCACCAAGGGTGTGAAGGACCCGTTCGAAGTTCCAGAGGTGAGGTGTGATCAGCCTCGAGACGCCTCAGCGGAAATGGGCCTCATCTCGCCTGGAGGGAGAACCTCCTGGATTTTCTCGAGTTGCGACAGGTCTTCTCGAGTTACGACGGGGACCTCAGGGACCCGCTTCTGGTGGCCTCAGGAAAGGCCAGTCTCCATGCGAGTTGCCAGGGGCCATCTCGGGATTCCTCTCCCGTCCATGCCGGGCCTCAGTCCTTGTGTGGAGTCGGGGCCGGAACCTGAGGTTCCTCTCCAGGGTTGCCATGGGATCTTGGGGTGCTTCTGAGTCTCCCCAGGGGGAGTCAGGCCTCGTCTCGAGTGGGTGCATGCACGTGCGCTTTCCTCCCGAGCTGCGGCAGTAGTGTCACGCTTCCTGTCACGTGGATCAAGGGATCTGCGGTTTTCCCTCGAGGCTTTCCCACGAGGCTTTCCCACAGGGCTGTGCCACGTGCCACTTGGTGTGAGTCGATCCTCGGCGTGAAAGACGAGCCGGTGAAGGGAAAAGAGTTTCTCTGGAATGGACTGAGACATCTGGGGGGACTCTTGGAATGGTGGCACGATCCTAGAGTTCCTCTCGCGATCCTCTTGAGAGGCCTCCTCTTGAGATGCGACGGGAACGCCGGAACTCTTTCCCGACGAAGCAGGGGAAGGATCCCTCATCTCGAGCTACGAGGCGGAAAGGGGGCTCCTCTGGATGTGGGCGGGACCCTCGTGTTTCCTCTCGAGTGGAGACGGGTATGTCGGGGAACTTCTTGATTTGCACCAAGGGTGTGAAGGACCCTTTCGAAGTTCCAGAGGTGAGGGTGTGATCAGCCTCGAGACGCCTCAGCGCAAATGGGCCTCATCTCGCCTGGAGGGGAGAACCTCCTGGATTGTCTCGATTTGCGGCATGTCTTCTCGAGTTACGACGGGGACGTCAGGGACCCGCTCTGGTGGCCTCAGGAAAGGCCAGTCCCCATGCGAGTTGCTAGGGGAACTCTCGGGATTCCTCTCCCGTCCCGGCCCGGGACCTCAGTCCTTGTGTGGAGTTGGGGCCGGAACCTGAGGATTCCTCTCCAGTGTTGCCATGGATCTTGGGGTGATTCTGAGTCTCCTCAGGGGAGTCAGGCCTCGTTTCGAGTGGGGGATTGCACGTGCGCTTTCCTCCCGAGCTGCAGCAGTAGTTTCACGCTTCCTGTCACGTGGATGAAGGGATCTGTGGCTTTCCCTCGAGGCTGTCCCTCGAGGCTTTCCACGAGGCTTTGCCACAGGGCTGTGCCACGTGCACCTTGGTGTGAGTCGATCCTCGGCGTGAAAGACGAGCCGGTGAAGGGAAAAGAGGTTCCTCTGGAATGGAGTGAGACATCTGGGGGACTCTTGGAATGGTGGCACGACCCTGGAGTTCCTCTCGCCGTTCCTGCTGAGAGGCCCTCCTCTTGAGATGCGACGGTGAACGCCGGGAACTCTTTCCGACGAAGCAGGGAAAGGGTCCCTCATCTCAGCTACGAGGCGGAAACGGGGCTCCTCTGGATGTGGGCGGGACCCTCGTGTTTCCTCTCGAGTGGAGACGGGTATGTTGGGGAACTTCTTGATTTGTACCAAGGGTGTGAAGGACCCGTTCGAAGTTCCAGAGGTTGAGGTGTGATCAGCCTCGAGACGCCTCAGCGGAAATGGGCCTCATCTCGCCTGGAGGGGAGAAAACTCCTGGATTTTCTCGAGTTGGGACAGGTCTTCTCGAGTTACGACGGGGACCTCAGGGACCCGCTCTGGTGGCCTCAGGAAAGGCCAGTCCCCATTGCGAGTTGCCAGGGCTATCTCGGGATTCCTCTCCCGTCCATGCCGGGGCCTCAGTCCTTGTGTGGAGTCGGGGCCGGAACCTGAGGTTTCCTCTCCAGGGTTGCCATGGATCTTGGGGTGCTTCTGAGTCTCCCAGGGAGTCAGGCCTCGTCTCGAGTGGGGGCATGCACGTGCGCTTTCCTCCCGAGCTGCGGCAGTAGTGTCACGCTTTCTGTCACGTGGGTCAAGGAATCTGTGGCTTTCCCTCGAGGCTGTCCCTCGAGGCTTTCCCACGAGGCATTCCCACAGGGCTGTGCCATGTGCCACCTTGGTGTGAGTCGATCCTCGGCGTGAAAGACGAGACGGTGAAGGGAAAAGAGGTTCCTCTGGAATGGACTGAGACATCAGGGGGACTCTTGGAATGGTGGCACGACCCTGGAGTTCCTCTCTCCGTTCCGGTTGAGAGGCCTCCTCTTGAGATGCGACGGGAACGCCGGGAACTCTTTCCCGATGAAGGAGGGAAAGGATGCCTCCTCTCGAGCTACGAGGCGGAAACCGGGGCTCCTCTGGATGTGGGCGGGACCCTCGTGTTTCCTCTCCAGTGGAGACGGGTATGTTGGGGAACTTCTTGATTTGCACCAAGGGTGTGAAGGACCCGTTCGAAGTTCCAGAGGTGAGGTGTGATCAGCCTCGAGACGCCTCAGCGGAAATGGGCCTCATCTCGCCTGGAGTGGAGAACCTCCTGGATTTTCTCGAGTTGCGAAAGGGTCTTCTCGAGTTACGACGGGGACCTCAGGGACCCGCTCCGGTGGCCTCAAGGAAAGGCCTGGTCCCCATGCGAGTAGCTAGGGGCCAGCTCGGGATTCCTCTCCCGTCCATGCCGGGGGCCTCAGTCCTTGTGTGGAGTCGGGGCCGGAACCTGAGGTTTCCTCTCAGGGTTGCCATGATCTTGGTGTGCTTCTGAGTCTCCCCCAGGAGGGGAGTCGGGCCTCGTCTCGAGTGGGGGCATGCACGTGCGCTTTCCTCCCGAGCTGCAGCAGTAGTGTCACGCTTCCTGTCACGTGAATCAAGGGATCTGCGGCTTTCCCTCGAGGCTTTCCCACGAGGCTTACCCACAGGGCTGTGCCACGTGCCACCTTGGTGTGAGTCGATCCACGGCGTGAAAGACGAGCCGGTGAAGGGAAAAGAGGTTCCTCTGGAATGGACTGAGACATCTGGGGGACTCTTGGAATGGTGGCACGACCCTGGAGTTCCTCTCGCCGTTCCTGTTGAGAGGGCCTCCTCTTGAGATGCGACGGGAACGCCGGGAAATCTTTCCCGACGAAGCAGGGAAAGGGTCCCTCATCTCGAGCTACAAGGCGGAAAGGGGGGCTCCTCTGGATGTGGAGGGGACTCTCGTGATTCCACTCGATTGGAGACGGGTATGTCGGGGAACTTCTTGATTTGCACCAAGGGTGTGAAGGACCCTTTCGAAGTTCCAGAGGTGAGGTGTGATCAGCCTCCAGACGCTTGAGCGCAAATGGTCCTCCTCTCGCCTGGAGGGGAGAACCTCCTGGATTTTCTCGAGTTGCGGCATGTCTTCTCGAGTTACGACGGGGACGTCAGGGACCCGCTCTGGTGGCCTCAGGAAAGGCCAGTCCCCATGCAAGTTGCTAGGGGAACTCTCGGGATTCCTCTCCCGTCCAGGCCGGGACCTCAGTCCTTGTGTGGAGTCGGGGCCGGAACCTGAGGATTCCTCTCCAGTGTTGCCATGGATCTTGGGGTGATTCTGAGTCTCCTCAGGGGAGTCAGGCCTCGTTTCGAGTGGGGGATTGCACGTGCACTTTCCTCCCGAGCTGCAGCAGTAGTTTCACGCTTCCTGTCACGTGGATGAAGGGATCTGTGGCTTTCCCTCGAGGCTGTCCCTCGAGGCTTTCCCACGAGGCTTTGCCACAGGGCTGTGCCACGTGCCACCTTGGTGTGAGTCGATCCTCGGCGTGAAAGACGAGCCGGTGAAGGGAAAAGAGGTTCCTCTGGAATGGACTGAGACATCTGGGGGACTCTTGGAATGGTGGCACGACCCTGGAGTTCCTCTCGCCGTTCCTGCTGAGAGGCCCTCCTCTTGAGATGCGACGGGAACGCCGGGAACTCTTTCCCGACGCAGCAGGGAAAGGATCCCACATCTCGAGCTACGAGGTGGAAACGGGTCTCCTCTGGATGTGGGCGGGACCCTCGTGTTTCCTCTCGAGTGGAGACGGGTATGTTGGGGAACATCTTGATTTGCACCAAGGGTGTGAAGGACCCTTTCGAAGTTCCAGAGGTGAGGTGTGATCAGCCTCGAGACGCCTCAGCGGAAATGGGCCTCATCTCACCTGGAGGGGAGAACCTCCTGGATTTTCTCGAGTTGCGACAGGTCTTCTCGAGTTACGACGGGGACCTCAGGGACCCGCTCTGGTGGCCTCAGGAAAGGCCAGTCCCCATGCGAGTTGCCAGGGGCCATCTCGGGATTCCTCTCCCGTCCATGCCGGGGCCTCAGTCCTTGTGTGGAGTCGGGGCCGGAACCTGAGGTTTCCTCTCCAGGGTTGCCATGGATCTTGGGGTGCTTCTGAGTCTCCCCAGGGGAGTCAGGCCTCGTCTCGAGTGGGTGCATGCACGTGCGCTTTCCTCCCGAGCTGCGGCAGTAGTGTCACGCTTTCTGTCACGTGGATCAAGGAATCTGTGGCTTTCCCTCGAGGCTGTCCCTCGAGGCTTTCCCACGAGGCTTTCCCACAGGGCTGTGCCACGTGCCACCTTGGTGTGAGTCGATCCACGGCGTGAAAGACGAGCCGGTGAAGGGAAAAGAGGTTCCTCTGGAATGGACTGAGACATCTGGGGGACTCTTGGAATGGTGGCACGACCCTGGAGTTCCTCTCGCCGTTCCTGTTGAGAGGGCCTCCTCTTGAGATGCGACGGGAACGCCGGGAACTCTTTCCCGACGAAGCAGGGAAAGGGTCCCTCATCTCGAGCTACAAGGCGGAAAGCGGGCTCCTCTGGATGTGGAGGGAACCCTCGTGATTCCACTCGATTGGAGACGGGTATGTCGGGGAACTTCTTGATTTGCACCAAGGGTGTGAAGGACCCTTTCGAAGTTCCAGAGGTGAGGTGTGATCAGCCTCCAGACGCTTGAGCGCAAATGGTCCTCCTCTCGCCTGGAGGGGAGAACCTCCTGGATTTTCTCGAGTTGCGGCATGTCTTCTCGAGTTACGACGGGGACGTCAGGGACCCGCTCTGGTGGCCTCAGGAAAGGCCAGTCCCCATGCAAGTTGCTAGGGGAACTCTCGGGATTCCTCTCCCGTCCAGGCCGGGACCTCAGTCCTTGTGTGGAGTCGGGGCCGGAACCTGAGGATTCCTCTCCAGTGTTGCCATGGATCTTGGGGTGATTCTGAGTCTCCTCAGGGGAGTCAGGCCTCGTTTCGAGGGGGGATTGCACGTGCACTTTCCTCCCGAGCTGCAGCAGTAGTTTCACGCTTCCTGTCACGTGGATGAAGGGATCTGTGGCTTTCCCTCGAGGCTGTCCCTCGAGGCTTTCCCACGAGGCTTTCCCACAGGGCTGTGCCACGTGCCACCTTGGTGTGAGTCGATCCTCGGCGTGAAAGACGAGTCGGTGAAGGGAAAAGAGGTTCCTCTGGAATGGACTGAGACATCTGGGGGACTCTTGGAATGGTGGCACGACCCTGGAGTTCCTCTCTCCGTTCCGGTTGAGAGGGCCTCCTCTTGAGATGCGACGGGAACGCCGGGAACTCTTTCCCGATGAAGGAGGGAAAGGATGCTTCATCTCGAGCTACGAGGCGGAAATGGGGCTCCTCTGGATGTGGGCGGGACCCTCGTGTTTCCTCTCGAGTGGAGACTGGTATGTTGGGGAACTTCTTGATTTGCACCAAGGGTGTGAAGGACCCGTTCGAAGTTCCAGAGGTGCGGTGTGATCAGCCTCGAGACGCCTCAGTGGAAATGGGCCTCATCTCGCCTGGAGGGGAGAATCTACTGGATTTTCTCGAGTTGCGACAGGTCTTCTCGAGTTACGACGGGGACCTCAGGGACCCGCTCTGGTGGCCTCAGGAAAGGCCAGTCCCCATGCGAGTTGCCAGGGGCCATCTCGGGATTCCTCTCCCGTCCATGCCGGGGCCTCAGTCCTTGTGTGGAGTCGGGGCCGGAACCTGAGGTTTCCTCTCCAGGGTTGCCATGGATCTTGGGGTGCTTCTGAGTCTCCCCAGGGGAGTCAGGCCTTGTCTCGAGTGGGTGCATGCACGTGCGCTTTCCTCCCGAGCTGCGGCAGTAGTGTCACGCTTTCTGTCACGTGGGTCAAGGGATCTGTGGCTTTCCCTCGAGGCTGTCCCTCGAGGCTTTCCCACGAGGCTTTCCCACAGGGCTGTGCCACGTGCCACCTTGGTGTGAGTCGATCCTCGGCGTGAAAGACGAGTCGGTGAAGGGAAAAGAGGTTCCTCTGGAATGGACTGAGACATCTGGGGGACTCTTGGAATGGTGGCACGACCCTGGAGTTCCTCTCTCCGTTCCGGTTGAGAGGGCCTCCTCTTGAGATGCGACGGGAACGCCGGGAACTCTTTCCCGATGAAGGAGGGAAAGGATGCTTCATCTCGAGCTACGAGGCGGAAACGGGGCTCCTCTGGATGTGGGCGGGACCCTCGTGTTTCCTCTCGAGTGGAGACTGGTATGTTGGGGAACTTCTTGATTTGCACCAAGGGTGTGAAGGACCCGTTCGAAGTTCCAGAGGTGCGGTGTGATCAGCCTCGAGACGCCTCAGTGGAAATGGGCCTCATCTCGCCTGGAGGGGAGAATCTACTGGATTTTCTCGAGTTGCGACAGGTCTTCTCGAGTTACGACGGGGACCTCAGGGACCCGCTCTGGTGGCCTCAGGAAAGGCCAGTCCCCATGCGAGTTGCCAGGGGCCATCTCGGGATTCCTCTCCCGTCCATGCCGGGGCCTCAGTCCTTGTGTGGAGTCGGGGCTGGAACCTGAGGTTTCCTCTCCAGGGTTGCCATGGATCTTGGGGTGCTTCTGAGTCTCCCCAGGGGAGTCAGGCCGCGTCTCGAGTGGGTGCATGCACGTGCGCTTTCCTCCCGAGCTGCGGCAGTAGTGTCACGCTTCCTGTCACGTGGATCAAGGGATCTGCGGTTTTCCCTCGAGGCTTTCCCACGAGGCTTTCCCACAGGGCTGTGCCACGTGCCACCTTGGTGTGAGTCGATCCTCGGCGTGAAAGACGAGCCGGTGAAGGGAAAAGAGTTTCCTCTGGAATGGACTGAGACATCTGGGGGACTCTTGGAATGGTGGCACGATCCTAGAGTTCCTCTCGTCGATCCTCTTGAGAGGGCCTCCTCTTGAGATGCGACGGGAACGCCGGGAACTCTTTCCCGACGAAGCAGGGAAAGGATCCCTCATCTCGAGCTACGAGGCGGAAAGGGGGCTCCTCTGGATGTGGGCGGGACCCTCGTGTTTCCTCTCGAGTGGAGACGGGTATGTCGGGGAACTTCTTGATTTGCACCAAGGGTGTGAAGGACCCTTTCGAAGTTCCAGAGGTGAGGTGTGATCAGCCTCGAGACGCCTCAGCGGAAATGGGCCTCATCTCGCCTGGAGGGGAGAACCTCCTGGATTGTCTCGATTTGCGGCATGTCTTCTCGAGTTACGACGGGGACGTCAGGGACCCGCTCTGGTGGCCTCAGGAAAGGCCAGTCCCCATGCGAGTTGCTAGGGGAACTCTCGGGATTCCTCTCCCGTCCCGGCCGGGACCTCAGTCCTTGTGTGGAGTTGGGGCCGGAACCTGAGGATTCCTCTCCAGTGTTGCCATGGATCTTGGGGTGATTCTGAGTCTCCTCAGGGGAGTCAGGCCTCGTTTCGAGTGGGGGATTGCACGTGCGCTTTCCTCCCGAGCTGCAGCAGTAGTTTCACGCCTCCTGTCACGTGGATGAAGGGATCTGTGGCTTTCCCTCGAGGCTGTCCCTCGAGGCTTTCCCACGAGGCTTTGCCACAGGGCTGTGCCACGTGCCACCTTGGTGTGAGTCGATCCTCTGCGTGAAAGACGAGCCGGTGAAGGGAAAAGAGGTTCCTCTGGAATGGAGTGAGACATCTGGGGGACTCTTGGAATGGTGGCACGACCCTGGAGTTCCTCTCGCCGTTCCTGCTGAGAGGCCCTCCTCTTGAGATGCGACGGGAACGCCGGGAACTCTTTCCCGACGAAGCAGGGAAAGGATCCCACATCTCGAGCTAAGAGGTGGAAACGGGTCTCCTCTGGATGTGGGCGGGACCCTCGTGTTTCCTCTCGAGTGGAGAGGGGTATGTTGGGGAACTTCTTGATTTGCACCAAGGGTGTGAAGGACCCTTTCGAAGTTCCAGAGGTGAGGTGTGATCAGCCTCGAGACGCCTCAGTGGAAATGGGCCTCATCTCGCCTGGAGGGGAGAACCTCCTGGATTTTCTCGAGTTGCGGCAGGTCTTCCCGAGTTACGACGGGGACCTCAGGGACCCGCTCTGGTGGCCTCAGGAAAGGCCAGTCCCCATGCGAGTTGCTAGGGGCCATCTCGGGATTCCTCTCCCGTCCATACCGGGGCCTTAGACCTTGTATGGAGTTGGGGCCGGAAGCTGAGGATACATCTCCAGTGTTGCCATGGATCTTGGGGTGCTTCTGAGTCTCCCCAGGGGAGTCAGGCCTCGTCTCGAGTGGGGGCATGCACGTGCGCTTTCCTTCCGTGCTGCAGCAGTAGTGTCACGCTTCCTGTCACGTGGATCAAGGGATCTGTGGCTTTCCCTCGAGGCTGTCCCTCGAGGCTTTCCCACGAGGCTTTCCCACAGGGCTGTGCCACGTGCCACCTTGGTGTGAGTCGATCCTCGGCATGAAAGACGAGCCGGTGAAGGGAAAAGAGGTTCCTCTGGAATGGACTGAGACATCTGGGGGACTCTTGGAATGGTGGCAGGACCCTGGAGTTCCTCTCGCCGTTCCTGTTGAGAGGGCCTCCTCTTGAAATGCGACGGGAACGCCAGGAACTCTTTCCCGACGAAGAAGGGAAAGGATCCCTCATCTCGAGCTACGAGGCGGAAACGGGGCTCCTCTGGATGTGGGCGGGACCCTCGTGATTCCTCTCGAGTGGAGACGGGTATGTCGGGGAAATTCTTGATTTGCACCAAGGGTGTGAAGGACCCTTTCGAAGTTCCAGAGGGGAGGTGTGATCAGCCTCGAGACGCCTCAGCGGAAATGGGCCTCATCTCGCCTGGAGGGGAGAACCTCTTGGATTTTCTCGAGTTGCGACAGGTCTTCTCGAGTTACGACGGGGACCTCAGGGACCCGCTCTGGTGGCCTCAGGAAAGGCCAGTCCCCATGCGAGTTGCTAGGGGACCTCTCGGGATTCCTCTCCCGTCCATGCCGGGGCCTCAGTCCTTGTGGGGAGTCGGGGCCGGAACCTGAGGATTCCTCTCCAGTGTTACCATGGATCTTGGGGTGCTTCTGAGTCTCCCCAGGGGAGTCAGGCCTCGTCTCGAGTGGGGGCATGCACGTGCGCTTACCTCCCGAGCTGCAGCAGTAGTGTCACGCTTCCTGTCACGTGGATCAAGGGATCTGTGGCTTTCCCTCGAGGCTGTCCCTCGAGGCTTTCCCACGAGGCTTTCCCACAGGGCTGTGCCACGTGCCACCTTGGTGTGAGTCGATCCTCGGCGTGAAAGACGAGCCGGTGAAGGGAAAAGAGGTTCCTCTGGAATGGACTGAGACATCTGGGGGACTCTTGGAATGGTGGCACGACCCTGGAGTTCCTCTCGCCGTTCCTGTTGAGAGGGCCTCCTCTTGAGATGCTTCGGGAACGGCGGGAACTCTTTCCCGACGAAGCAGGGAAAGGATCCCTCATCTCGAGCTACGAGGCGGAAACGGGGCTCCTCTGGATGTGGGCGGGACCCTCGTGATTCCTCTCGAGTGGAGACGGGTATGTCGGGGAACTTCTTGATTTGCACCAAGGGTGTGAAGGACCCTTTCGAAGGTCCAGAGGTGAGGTGTGATCAGCCTCGAGACGCCTCAGCGGAAATGGGCCTCATCTCGCCTGGAGGGGAGAACCTCTTGGATTTTTTCGAGTTGCGGCAGGTCTTCTCGAGTTATGACGGGGACCTCAGGGACCCGCTCTGGTGGCCTCAGGAAAGGCCAGTCCCCATGCGAGTTGCTAGGGGACCTCTCGGGATTCCTCTCCCGTCCAGGCCGGGGCCTCAGTCCTTGTGTGGAGTCAGGGCCGGAACCTGAGGATTCCTCTCCAGTGTTGCCATGGGTCTTGGGGTGCTTCTGAGTCTCCCCAGGGAAGTCAGGCCACGTCTCGAGTGGGGGCATGCACGTGCGCTTACCTCCCGAGCTGCAGCAGTAGTGTCACGCTTCCTGTCACGTGGATCAAGGGATCTGTGGCTTTCCCTCGAGGCTGTCCCTCGAGGCTTTCCCACGAGGCTTTCCCACAGGGCTGTGCCACGTGCCACCTTGGTGTGAGTCGATCCTCGGCGTGAAAGACGAGCCGGTGAAGGGAAAAGAGGTTCCTCTGGAATGGAGTGAGACATCTGGGGGACTCTTGGAATGGTGGCACGACCCTGGAGTTCCTCTCGCCGTTCCTGCTGAGAGGCCCTCCTCTTGAGATGCGACGGGAACGCCGGGAACTCTTTCCCGACGAAGCAGGGAAAGGATCCCACATCTCGAGCTAAGAGGTGGAAACGGGTCCCCTCTGGATGTGGGCGGGACCCTCGTGTTTCCTCTCGAGTGGAGAGGGGTATGTTGGGGAACTTCTTGATTTGCACCAAGGGTGTGAAGGACCCTTTCGAAGTTCCAGAGGTGAGGTGTGATCAGCCTCGAGACGCCTCAGCGGAAATGGGCCTCATCTCGCCTGGAGGGGAGAACCTCCTGGATTTTCTCGAGTTGCGGCAGGTCTTCCCGAGTTACGACGGGGACCTCAGGGACCCGCTCTGGTGGCCTCAGGAAAGGCCAGTCCCCATGCGAGTTGCTAGGGGCCATCTCGGGATTCCTCTCCCGTCCATACCGGGGCCTTAGACCTTGTATGGAGTTGGGGCCGGAAGCTGAGGATACATCTCCAGTGTTGCCATTGATCTTCGCGTGCTTCTGAGTCTCCCCAAGGGAGTCAGCCCTCGTCTCGAGTGGGCGCATGCACGTGTGCTTTCCTCACGAGCTGCAGCAGTAGTGTGCCGCTTCCTTTCACGTGGATCAAGGGATCTGTGGTTTCCCTCGAGGCTTTCGCTCGAGGCTTTCCCACGAGGCTTTCCCACAGGGCTGTGCCACGTGCCACCTTGGTGTGAGTCGATCCTCGGCGTGAAAGACGAGCCGGTGAAGGGAAAAGAGGTTCCTCTGGAATGGACTGAGACATCTGGGGGACTCTTGGAATGGTGGCACGACCCTGGAGTTCCTCTCGCCGTTCCTGTTGAGAGGGCCTCCTCTTGAAATGCGACGGGAACGCCAGGAACTCTTTCCCGACGAAGCAGGGAAAGGATCCCTCATCTCGAGCTACGAGGCGGAAACGGGGCTCCTCTGGATGTGGGCGGGACCCTCGTGATTCCTCTCGAGTGGAGACGGGTATGTCGGGGAAATTCTTGATTTGCACCAAGGGTGTGAAGGACCCTTTCGAAGTTCCAGAGGGGAGGTGTGATCAGCCTCGAGACGCCTCAGCGGAAATGGGCCTCATCTCGCCTGGAGGGGAGAACCTCTTGGATTTTCTCGAGTTGCGACAGGTCTTCTCGAGTTACGACGGGGACCTCAGGGACCCGCTCTGGTGGCCTCAGGAAAGGCCAGTCCCCATGCGAGTTGCTAGGGGACCTCTCGGGATTCCTCTCCCGTCCATGCCGGGGCCTCAGTCCTTGTGTGGAGTCGGGGCCGGAACCTGAGGATTCCTCTCCAGTGTTACCATGGATCTTGGGGTGCTTCTGAGTCTCCCCAGGGGAGTCAGGCCTCGTCTCGAGTGGGGGCATGCACGTGCGCTTACCTCCCGAGCTGCAGCAGTAGTGTCACGCTTCCTGTCACGTGGATCAAGGGATCTGTGGCTTTCCCTCGAGGCTGTCCCTCGAGGCTTTCCCACGAGGCTTTCCCACAGGGCTGTGCCACGTGCCACCTTGGTGTGAGTCGATCCTCGGCGTGAAAGACGAGCCGGTGAAGGGAAAAGAGGTTCCTCTGGAATGGACTGAGACATCTGGGGGACTCTTGGAATGGTGGCACGACCCTGGAGTTCCTCTCGCCGTTCCTGTTGAGAGGGCCTCCTCTTGAAATGCGACGGGAACGCCAGGAACTCTTTCCCGACGAAGCAGGGAAAGGATCCCTCATCTCGAGCTACGAGGCGGAAACGGGGCTCCTCTGGATGTGGGCGGGACCCTCGTGATTCCTCTCGAGTGGAGACGGGTATGTCGGGGAAATTCTTGATTTGCACCAAGGGTGTGAAGGACCCTTTCGAAGTTCCAGAGGGGAGGTGTGATCAGCCTCGAGACGCCTCAGCGGAAATGGGCCTCATCTCGCCTGGAGGGGAGAACCTCTTGGATTTTCTCGAGTTGCGACAGGTCTTCTCGAGTTACGACGGGGACCTCAGGGACCCGCTCTGGTGGCCTCAGGAAAGGCCAGTCCCCATGCGAGTTGCTAGGGGACCTCTCGGGATTCCTCTCCCGTCCATGCCGGGGCCTCAGTCCTTGTGTGGAGTCGGGGCCGGAACCTGAGGATTCCTCTCCAGTGTTACCATGGATCTTGGGGTGCTTCTGAGTCTCCCCAGGGGAGTCAGGCCTCGTCTCGAGTGGGGGCATGCACGTGCGCTTACCTCCCGAGCTGCAGCAGTAGTGTCACGCTTCCTGTCACGTGGATCAAGGGATCTGTGGCTTTCCCTCGAGGCTGTCCCTCGAGGCTTTCCCACGAGGCTTTCCCACAGGGCTGTGCCACGTGCCACCTTGGTGTGAGTCGATCCTCGGCGTGAAAGACGAGCCGGTGAAGGGAAAAGAGGTTCCTCTGGAATGGACTGAGACATCTGGGGGACTCTTGGAATGGTGGCACGACCCTGGAGTTCCTCTCGCCGTTCCTGTTGAGAGGGCCTCCTCTTGAGATGCTTCGGGAACGGCGGGAACTCTTTCCCGACGAAGCAGGGAAAGGATCCCTCATCTCGAGCTACGAGGCGGAAACGGGGCTCCTCTGGATGTGGGCGGGACCCACGTGATTCCTCTCGAGTGGAGACGGGTATGTCGGGGAACTTCTTGATTTGCACCAAGGGTGTGAAGGACCCTTTCGAAGGTCCAGAGGTGAGGTGTGATCAGCCTCGAGACGCCTCAGCGGAAATGGGCCTCATCTCGCCTGGAGGGGAGAACCTCTTGGATTTTTTCGAGTTGCGGCAGGTCTTCTCGAGTTATGACGGGGACCTCAGGGACCCGCTCTGGTGGCCTCAGGAAAGGCCAGTCCCCATGCGAGTTGCTAGGGGACCTCTCGGGATTCCTCTCCCGTCCAGGCCGGGGCCTCAGTCCTTGTGTGGAGTCGGGGCCGGAACCTGAGGATTCCTCTCCAGTGTTGCCATGGGTCTTGGGGTGCTTCTGAGTCTCCCCAGGGAAGTCAGGCCACGTCTCGAGTGGGGGCATGCACGTGCGCTTACCTCCCGAGCTGCAGCAGTAGTGTCACGCTTCCTGTCACGTGGATCAAGGGATCTGTGGCTTTCCCTCGAGGCTGTCCCTCGAGGCTTTCCCACGAGGCTTTCCCACAGGGCTGTGCCACGTGCCACCTTGGTGTGAGTCGATCCTCGGCGTGAAAGACGAGCCGGTGAAGGGAAAAGAGGTTCCTCTGGAATGGACTGAGACATCTGGGGGACTCTTGGAATGGTGGCACGACCCTGGAGTTCCTCTCGCCGTTCCTGCTGAGAGGCCCTCCTCTTGAGATGCGACGGGAACGCCGGGAACTCTTTCCCGACGAAGCAGGGAAAGGATCCCACATCTCGAGCTAAGAGGTGGAAACGGGTCCCCTCTGGATGTGGGCGGGACCCTCGTGTTTCCTCTCGAGTGGAGAGGGGTATGTTGGGGAACTTCTTGATTTGCACCAAGGGTGTGAAGGACCCTTTCGAAGTTCCAGAGGTGAGGTGTGATCAGCCTCGAGACGCCTCAGCGGAAATGGGCCTCATCTCGCCTGGAGGGGAGAACCTCCTGGATTTTCTCGAGTTGCGGCAGGTCTTCCCGAGTTACGACGGGGACCTCAGGGACCCGCTCTGGTGGCCTCAGGAAAGGCCAGTCCCCATGCGAGTTGCTAGGGGCCATCTCGGGATTCCTCTCCCGTCCATACCGGGGCCTTAGACCTTGTATGGAGTTGGGGCCGGAAGCTGAGGATACATCTCCAGTGTTGCCATTGATCTTCGCGTGCTTCTGAGTCTCCCCAAGGGAGTCAGCCCTCGTCTCGAGTGGGCGCATGCACGTGTGCTTTCCTCACGAGCTGCAGCAGTAGTGTGCCGCTTCCTTTCACGTGGATCAAGGGATCTGTGGTTTCCCTCGAGGCTTTCGCTCGAGGCTTTCCCACGAGGCTTTCCCACAGGGCTGTGCCACGTGCCACCTTGGTGTGAGTCGATCCTCGGCGTGAAAGACGAGCCGGTGAAGGGAAAAGAGGTTCCTCTGGAATGGACTGAGACATCTGGGGGACTCTTGGAATGGTGGCACGACCCTGGAGTTCCTCTCGCCGTTCCTGTTGAGAGGGCCTCCTCTTGAAATGCGACGGGAACGCCAGGAACTCTTTCCCGACGAAGCAGGGAAAGGATCCCTCATCTCGAGCTACGAGGCGGAAACGGGGCTCCTCTGGATGTGGGCGGGACCCTCGTGATTCCTCTCGAGTGGAGACGGGTATGTCGGGGAAATTCTTGATTTGCACCAAGGGTGTGAAGGACCCTTTCGAAGTTCCAGAGGGGAGGTGTGATCAGCCTCGAGACGCCTCAGCGGAAATGGGCCTCATCTCGCCTGGAGGGGAGAACCTCTTGGATTTTCTCGAGTTGCGACAGGTCTTCTCGAGTTACGACGGGGACCTCAGGGACCCGCTCTGGTGGCCTCAGGAAAGGCCAGTCCCCATGCGAGTTGCTAGGGGACCTCTCGGGATTCCTCTCCCGTCCATGCCGGGGCCTCAGTCCTTGTGTGGAGTCGGGGCCGGAACCTGAGGATTCCTCTCCAGTGTTACCATGGATCTTGGGGTGCTTCTGAGTCTCCCCAGGGGAGTCAGGCCTCGTCTCGAGTGGGGGCATGCACGTGCGCTTACCTCCCGAGCTGCAGCAGTAGTGTCACGCTTCCTGTCACGTGGATCAAGGGATCTGTGGCTTTCCCTCGAGGCTGTCCCTCGAGGCTTTCCCACGAGGCTTTCCCACAGGGCTGTGCCACGTGCCACCTTGGTGTGAGTCGATCCTTGGCGTGAAAGACGAGCCGGTGAAGGGAAAAGAGGTTCCTCTGGAATGGACTGAGACATCTGGGGGACTCTTGGAATGGTGGCACGACCCTGGAGTTCCTCTCGCCGTTCCTGTTGAGAGGGCCTCCTCTTGAGATGCTTCGGGAACGGCGGGAACTCTTTCCCGACGAAGCAGGGAAAGGATCCCTCATCTCGAGCTACGAGGCGGAAACGGGGCTCCTCTGGATGTGGGCGGGACCCTCGTGATTCCTCTCGAGTGGAGACGGGTATGTCGGGGAACTTCTTGATTTGCACCAAGGGTGTGAAGGACCCTTTCGAAGGTCCAGAGGTGAGGTGTGATCAGCCTCGAGACGCCTCAGCGGAAATGGGCCTCATCTCGCCTGGAGGGGAGAACCTCTTGGATTTTTTCGAGTTGCGGCAGGTCTTCTCGAGTTATGACGGGGACCTCAGGGACCCGCTCTGGTGGCCTCAGGAAAGGCCAGTCCCCATGCGAGTTGCTAGGGGACCTCTCGGGATTCCTCTCCCGTCCATGCCGGGGCCTCAGTCCTTGTGTGGAGTCGGGGCCGGAACCTGAGGATTCCTCTCCAGTGTTGCCATGGATCTTGGGGTGCTTCTGAGTCTCCCCAGGGGAGTCAGGCCACGTCTCGAGTGGGGGCATGCACGTGCGCTTACCTCCCGAGCTGCAGCAGTAGTGTCACGCTTCCTGTCACGTGGATCAAGGGATCTGTGGCTTTCCCTCGAGGCTGTCCCTCGAGGCTTTCCCACGAGGCTTTCCCACAGGGCTGTGCCACGTGCCACCTTGGTGTGAGTCGATCCTCGGCGTGAAAGACGAGCCGGTGAAGGGAAAAGAGGTTCCTCTGGAATGGACTGAGACATCTGGGGGACTCTTGGAATGGTGGCACGACCCTGGAGTTCCTCTCGCCGTTCCTGCTGAGAGGCCCTCCTCTTGAGATGCGACGGGAACGCCGGGAACTCTTTCCCGACGAAGCAGGGAAAGGATCCCACATCTCGAGCTAAGAGGTGGAAACGGGTCCCCTCTGGATGTGGGCGGGACCCTCGTGTTTCCTCTCGAGTGGAGAGGGGTATGTTGGGGAACTTCTTGAATTGCACCAAGGGTGTGAAGGACCCTTTCGAAGTTCCAGAGGTGAGGTGTGATCAGCCTCGAGACGCCTCAGCGGAAATGGGCCTCATCTCGCCTGGAGGGGAGAACCTCCTGGATTTTCTCGAGTTGCGGCAGGTCTTCCCGAGTTACGACGGGGACCTCAGGGACCCGCTCTGGTGGCCTCAGGAAAGGCCAGTCCCCATGCGAGTTGCTAGGGGCCATCTCGGGATTCCTCTCCCGTCCATACCGGGGCCTTAGACCTTGTATGGAGTTGGGGCCGGAAGCTGAGGATACATCTCCAGTGTTGCCATTGATCTTCGCGTGCTTCTGAGTCTCCCCAAGGGAGTCAGCCCTCGTCTCGAGTGGGGGCATGCACGTGTGCTTTCCTCACGAGCTGCAGCAGTAGTGTGCCGCTTCCTTTCACGTGGATCAAGGGATCTGTGGTTTCCCTCGAGGCTTTCGCTCGAGGCTTTCCCACGAGGCTTTCCAACAGGGCTGTGCCACGTGCCACCTTGGTGTGAGTCGATCCTCGGCGTGAAAGACGAGCCGGTGAAGGGAAAAGAGGTTCCTCTGGAATGGACTGAGACATCTGGGGGACTCTTGGAATGGTGGCACGACCCTGGAGTTCCTCTCGCCGTTCCTGTTGAGAGGGCCTCCTCTTGAGATGCGACGGGAACGCTGGGAACTCTTTCCCGACGAAGCAGGGAAAGGATCCCTCATCTCGAGCTACGAGGCGGAAACGGGGCTCCTCTGGATGTGGGCGGGACCCTCGTGATTCCTTTCGAGTGGAGACGGGTATGTCGGGGAACTTCTTGATTTGCAACAAGGTTGTGAAGGACCCTTTCAAAGTTCCAGAGTTGAGGTGTGATCAGCCTCGAGCCGCCTCAGCGGAAATGGGCCTCATCTCGCCTGGAGGGGAGAACCTCCTGGATTTTCTAAAGTTGCGGCAGGTCTTCTCGAGTTACGACGGGGACCTCAGGGACCCGCTCTGGTGGCCTCAGGAAAGGCCAGTCCCCATGCGAGTTGCTAGGGGACCTCTCGGGATTCCTCTCCCGTCCATGCCGGGGCCTCAGTCCTTGTGTGGAGTCGGGGCCGGAACATGAGGATTCCTCTCCAGTGTTGCCATGGATCTTGGGGTGCTTCTGAGTCTCCCCAGGGGAGTCAGGCCTCGTCTCGAGTGGGGGCATGCACGTGCGCTTTCCTTCCGAGCTGCAGCAGTAGTGTCACGCTTCCTGTCACCTGGATCAAGGGATCTGTGGCTTTCCCTCGAGGCTGTCCCTCGAGGCTTTTCCACGAGGCTTTCCCACAGGGCTGTGCCACGTGCCACCTTGGTGTGAGTCGATCCTCGGCGTGAAAGACGAGCCGGTAAAGGGAAAAGAGGTTCCTCTGGAATGGACTGAGACATCTGGGGGACTCTTGGAATGGTGGCACGACCCTGGAGTTCCTCTCGCCGTTCCTGTTGAGAGGGCCTCCTCTTGAGATGCTTCGGGAATGACGGGAACTCTTTCCCGACGAAGCAGGGAAAGGATCCCTCATCTCGAGCTACGAGGCGGAAACGGGGCTCCTCTGGTTGTGGGCGGGACCCTCGTGATTCCTCTCGAGTGGAGACGGGTATGTCGGGGAACTTCTTGATTTGCACCAAGGGTGTGAACGACCCTTTCGAAGGTCCAGAGGTGAGGTGTGATCAGCCTCGAGACGCCTCAGCGGAAATGGGCCTCATCTCGCCTGGAGGGGAGAACCTCTTGGATTTTTTCGAGTTGGGGCAGGTCTTCTCGAGTTACGACGGGGACCTCAGGGACCCGCTCTGGTGGCCTCAGGAAAGGCCAGTCCCCATGCGAGTTGCTAGGGGACCTCTCGGGATTCCTCTCCCGTCCATGCCGGGGCCTCAGTCCTTGTGTGGAGTCGGGGCCGGAACCTGAGGATTCCTCTCCAGTGTTGCCATGGATCTTGGGGTGCTTCTGAGTCTCCCCAGGGGAGTCAGGCCACGTCTCGAGTGGGGGCATGCACGTGCGCTTACCTCCCGAGCTGCAGCAGTAGTGTCACGCTTCCTGTCACGTGGATCAAGGGATCTGTGGCTTTCCCTCGAGGCTGTCCCTCGAGGCTTTCCCACGAGGCTTTCCCACAGGGCTGTGCCACGTGCCACCTTGGTGTGAGTCGATCCTCGGCGTGAAAGACGAGCCGGTGAAGGGAAAAGAGGTTCCTCTGGAATGGACTGAGACATCTGGGGGACTCTTGGAATGGTGGCACGACCCTGGAGTTCCTCTCGCCGTTCCTGTTGAGAGGGCCTCCTCTTGAGATGCTTCGGGAATGCCGGGAACTCTTTCCCGACGAAGCAGGGAAAGGATCCCTCATCTCGAGCTACGAGGCGGAAACGGGGCTCCTCTGGATGTGGGCGGGACCCTCGTGATTCCTCTCGAGTGGAGACGGGTATGTCGGGGAACTTCTTGATTTGCACCAAGGGTGTGAAGGACCCTTTCGAAGGTCCAGAGGTGAGGTGTGATCAGCCTCGAGACGCCTCAGCGGAAATGGGCCTCATCTCGCCTGGAGGGGAGAACCTCTTGGATTTTTTCGAGTTGCGGCAGGTCTTCTCGAGTTACGACGGGGACCTCAGGGACCCGCTCTGGTGGCCTCAGGAAAGGCCAGTCCCCATGCGAGTTGCTAGGGGACCTCTCGGGATTCCTCTCCCGTCCATGCCGGGGCCTCAGTCCTTGTGTGGAGTCGGGGCCGGAACCTGAGGATTCCTCTCCAGTGTTGCCATGGATCTTGGGGTGCTTCTGAGTCTCCCCAGGGGAGTCAGGCCTCGTCTCGAGTGGGGGCATGCACGTGCGCTTTCCTTCCGAGCTGCAGCAGTAGTGTCACGCTTCCTGTCACGTGGATCAAGGGATCTGTGGCTTTCCCTCGAGGCTGTCCCTCGAGGCTTTCCCACGAGGCTTTCCCACAGGGCTGTGCCACGTGCCACCTTGGTGTGAGTCGATCCTCGGCATGAAAGACGAGCCGGTGAAGGGAAAAGAGGTTCCTCTGGAATGGACTGAGACATCTGGGGGACTCTTGGAATGGTGGCACGACCCTGGAGTTCCTCTCGCCGTTCCTGTTGAGAGGGCCTCCTCTTGAAATGCGACGGGAACGCCAGGAACTCTTTCCCGACGAAGCAGGGAAAGGATCCCTCATCTCGAGCTACGAGGCGGAAACGGGGCTCCTCTGGATGTGGGCGGGACCCTCGTGATTCCTCTCGAGTGGAGACGGGTATGTCGGGGAAATTCTTGATTTGCACCAAGGGTGTGAAGGACCCTTTCGAAGTTCCAGAGGGGAGGTGTGATCAGCCTCGAGACCCCTCAGCGGAAATGGGCCTCATCTCGCCTGGAGGGGAGAACCTCTTGGATTTTCTCGAGTTGCGGCAGGTCTTCTCGAGTTACGACGGGGACCTCAGGGACCCGCTCTGGTGGCCTCAGGAAAGGCCAGTCCCCATGCGAGTTGCTAGGGGACCTCTCGGGATTCCTCTCCCGTCCATGCCGGGGCCTCAGTCCTTGTGTGGAGTCGGGGCCGGAACCTGAGGATTCCTCTCCAGTGTTACCATGGATCTTGGGGTGCTTCTGAGTCTCCCCAGGGGAGTCAGGCCTCGTCTCGAGTGGGGGCATGCACGTGCGCTTACCTCCCGAGCTGCAGCAGTAGTGTCACGCTTCCTGTCACGTGGATCAAGGGATCTGTGGCTTTCCCTCGAGGCTGTCCCTCGAGGCTGTCCCACGAGGCTTTCCCACAGGGCTGTGCCACGTGCCACCTTGGTGTGAGTCGATCCTCGGCGTGAAAGACGAGCCGGTGAAGGGAAAAGAGGTTCCTCTGGAATGGACTGAGACATCTGGGGGACTCTTGGAATGGTGGCACGACCCTGGAGTTCCTCTCGCCGTTCCTGTTGAGAGGGCCTCCTCTTGAGATGCGACGGGAACGCTGGGAACTCTTTCCCGACGAAGCAGGGAAAGGATCCCTCATCTCGAGCTACGAGGCGGAAACGGGGCTCCTCTGGATGTGGGCGGGACCCACGTGATTCCTTTCGAGTGGAGACGGGTATGTCGGGGAACTTCTTGATTTGCACCAAGGGTGTGAAGGACCCTTTCAAAGTTCCAGAGGTGAGGTGTGATCAGCCTCGAGACGCCTCAGCGGAAATTGGCCTCATCTCGCCTGGAGGGGAGAACCTCCTGGATTTTCTCGAGTTGCGGCAGGTCTTCTCGAGTTACGACGGGGACCTCAGGGACCCGCTCTGGTGGCCTCAGGAAAGGCCAGTCCCCATGCGAGTTGCTAGGGGACCTCTCGGGATTCCTCTCCCGTCCATGCCGGGGCCTCAGTCCTTGTGTGGAGTCGGGGCCGGAACCTGAGGATTCCTCTCCATTGTTGCCATGGATCTTGGGGTGCTTCTGAGTCTCCCCAGGGGAGTCAGGCCTCGTCTCGAGTGGGGGCATGCACGTGCGCTTACCTCCCGAGCTGCAGCAGTAGTGTCACGCTTCCTGTCACGTGGATCAAGGGATCTGTGGCTTTCCCTCGAGGCTGTCCCTCGAGGCTTTCCCACGAGGCTTTCCCACAGGGCTGTGCCACGTGCCACCTTGGTGTGAGTCGATCCTCGGCGTGAAAGACGAGCCGGTGAAGGGAAAAGAGGTTCCTCTGGAATGGACTGAGACATCTGGGGGACTCTTGGAATGGTGGCACGACCCTGGAGTTCCTCTCGCCGTTCCTGTTGAGAGGGCCTCCTCTTGAGATGCTTCGGGAATGCCGGGAACTCTTTCCCGACGAAGCAGGGAAAGGATCCCTCATCTCGAGCTACGAGGCGGAAACGGGGCTCCTCTGGATGTGGGCGGGACCCTCGTGATTCCTCTCGAGTGGAGACGGGTATGTCGGGGAACTTCTTGATTTGCACCAAGGGTGTGAAGGACCCTTTCGAAGGTCCAGAGGTGAGGTGTGATCAGCCTCGAGACGCCTCAGCGGAAATGGGCCTCATCTCGCCTGGAGGGGAGAACCTCTTGGATTTTTTCGAGTTGCGGCAGGTCTTCTCGAGTTACGACGGGGACCTCAGGGACCCGCTCTGGTGGCCTCAGGAAAGGCCAGTCCCCATGCGAGTTGCTAGGGGACCTCTCGGGATTCCTCTCCCGTCCATGCCGGGGCCTCAGTCCTTGTGTGGAGTCGGGGCCGGAACCTGAGGATTCCTCTCCAGTGTTGCCATGGATCTTGGGGTGCTTCTGAGTCTCCCCAGGGGAGTCAGGCCTCGTCTCGAGTGGGGGCATGCACGTGCGCTTTCCTTCCGAGCTGCAGCAGTAGTGTCACGCTTCCTGTCACGTGGATCAAGGGATCTGTGGCTTTCCCTCGAGGCTGTCCCTCGAGGCTTTCCCACGAGGCTTTCCCACAGGGCTGTGCCACGTGCCACCTTGGTGTGAGTCGATCCTCGGCATGAAAGACGAGCCGGTGAAGGGAAAAGAGGTTCCTCTGGAATGGACTGAGACATCTGGGGGACTCTTGGAATGGTGGCACGACCCTGGAGTTCCTCTCGCCGTTCCTGTTGAGAGGGCCTCCTCTTGAAATGCGACGGGAACGCCAGGAACTCTTTCCCGACGAAGCAGGGAAAGGATCCCTCATCTCGAGCTACGAGGCGGAAACGGGGCTCCTCTGGATGTGGGCGGGACCCTCGTGATTCCTCTCGAGTGGAGACGGGTATGTCGGGGAAATTCTTGATTTGCACCAAGGGTGTGAAGGACCCTTTCGAAGTTCCAGAGGGGAGGTGTGATCAGCCTCGAGACGCCTCAGCGGAAATGGGCCTCATCTCGCCTGGAGGGGAGAACCTCTTGGATTTTCTCGAGTTGCGGCAGGTCTTCTCGAGTTACGACGGGGACCTCAGGGACCCGCTCTGGTGGCCTCAGGAAAGGCCAGTCCCCATGCGAGTTGCTAGGGGACCTCTCGGGATTCCTCTCCCGTCCATGCCGGGGCCTCAGTCCTTGTGTGGAGTCGGGGCCGGAACCTGAGGATTCCTCTCCAGTGTTACCATGGATCTTGGGGTGCTTCTGAGTCTCCCCAGGGGAGTCAGGCCTCGTCTCGAGTGGGGGCATGCACGTGCGCTTACCTCCCGAGCTGCAGCAGTAGTGTCACACTTCCTGTCACGTGGATCAAGGGATCTGTGGCTTTCCCTCGAGGCTGTCCCTCGAGGCTTTCCCACGAGGCTTTCCCACAGGGCTGTGCCACGTGCCACCTTGGTGTGAGTCGATCCTCGGCGTGAAAGACGAGCCGGTGAAGGGAAAAGAGGTTCCTCTGGAATGGACTGAGACATCTGGGGGACTCTTGGAATGGTGGCACGACCCTGGAGTTCCTCTCGCCGTTCCTGTTGAGAGGGCCTCCTCTTGAGATGCTTCGGGAATGCCGGGAACTCTTTCCCGACGAAGCAGGGAAAGGATCCCTCATCTCGAGCTACGAGGCGGAAACGGGGCTCCTCTGGATGTGGGCGGGACCCTCGTGATTCCTCTCGAGTGGAGACGGGTATGTCGGGGAACTTCTTGATTTGCACCAAGGGTGTGAAGGACCCTTTCGAAGGTCCAGAGGTGAGGTGTGATCAGCCTCGAGACGCCTCAGCGGAAATGGGCCTCATCTCGCCTGGAGGGGAGAACCTCTTGGATTTTTTCGAGTTGCGGCAGGTCTTCTCGAGTTACGACGGGGACCTCAGGGACCCGCTCTGGTGGCCTCAGGAAAGGCCAGTCCCCATGCGAGTTGCTAGGGGACCTCTCGGGATTCCTCTCCCGTCCATGCCGGGGCCTCAGTCCTTGTGTGGAGTCGGGGCCGGAACCTGAGGATTCCTCTCCAGTGTTGCCATGGATCTTGGGGTGCTTCTGAGTCTCCCCAGGGGAGTCAGGCCTCGTCTCGAGTGGGGGCATGCACGTGCGCTTTCCTTCCGAGCTGCAGCAGTAGTGTCACGCTTCCTGTCACGTGGATCAAGGGATCTGTGGCTTTCCCTCGAGGCTGTCCCTCGAGGCTTTCCCACGAGGCTTTCCCACAGGGCTGTGCCACGTGCCACCTTGGTGTGAGTCGATCCTCGGCATGAAAGACGAGCCGGTGAAGGGAAAAGAGGTTCCTCTGGAATGGACTGAGACATCTGGGGGACTCTTGGAATGGTGGCACGACCCTGGAGTTCCTCTCGCCGTTCCTGTTGAGAGGGCCTCCTCTTGAAATGCGACGGGAACGCCAGGAACTCTTTCCCGACGAAGCAGGGAAAGGATCCCTCATCTCGAGCTACGAGGCGGAAACGGGGCTCCTCTGGATGTGGGCGGGACCCTCGTGATTCCTCTCGAGTGGAGACGGGTATGTCGGGGAAATTCTTGATTTGCACCAAGGGTGTGAAGGACCCTTTCGAAGTTCCAGAGGGGAGGTGTGATCAGCCTCGAGACCCCTCAGCGGAAATGGGCCTCATCTCGCCTGGAGGGGAGAACCTCTTGGATTTTCTCGAGTTGCGGCAGGTCTTCTCGAGTTACGACGGGGACCTCAGGGACCCGCTCTGGTGGCCTCAGGAAAGGCCAGTCCCCATGCGAGTTGCTAGGGGACCTCTCGGGATTCCTCTCCCGTCCATGCCGGGGCCTCAGTCCTTGTGTGGAGTCGGGGCCGGAACCTGAGGATTCCTCTCCAGTGTTACCATGGATCTTGGGGTGCTTCTGAGTCTCCCCAGGGGAGTCAGGCCTCGTCTCGAGTGGGGGCATGCACGTGCGCTTACCTCCCGAGCTGCAGCAGTAGTGTCACGCTTCCTGTCACGTGGATCAAGGGATCTGTGGCTTTCCCTCGAGGCTGTCCCTCGAGGCTGTCCCACGAGGCTTTCCCACAGGGCTGTGCCACGTGCCACCTTGGTGTGAGTCGATCCTCGGCGTGAAAGACGAGCCGGTGAAGGGAAAAGAGGTTCCTCTGGAATGGACTGAGACATCTGGGGGACTCTTGGAATGGTGGCACGACCCTGGAGTTCCTCTCGCCGTTCCTGTTGAGAGGGCCTCCTCTTGAGATGCGACGGGAACGCTGGGAACTCTTTCCCGACGAAGCAGGGAAAGGATCCCTCATCTCGAGCTACGAGGCGGAAACGGGGCTCCTCTGGATGTGGGCGGGACCCACGTGATTCCTTTCGAGTGGAGACGGGTATGTCGGGGAACTTCTTGATTTGCACCAAGGGTGTGAAGGACCCTTTCAAAGTTCCAGAGGTGAGGTGTGATCAGCCTCGAGACGCCTCAGCGGAAATTGGCCTCATCTCGCCTGGAGGGGAGAACCTCCTGGATTTTCTCGAGTTGCGGCAGGTCTTCTCGAGTTACGACGGGGACCTCAGGGACCCGCTCTGGTGGCCTCAGGAAAGGCCAGTCCCCATGCGAGTTGCTAGGGGACCTCTCGGGATTCCTCTCCCGTCCATGCCGGGGCCTCAGTCCTTGTGTGGAGTCGGGGCCGGAACCTGAGGATTCCTCTCCATTGTTGCCATGGATCTTGGGGTGCTTCTGAGTCTCCCCAGGGGAGTCAGGCCACGTCTCGAGTGGGGGCATGCACGTGCGCTTACCTCCCGAGCTGCAGCAGTAGTGTCACGCTTCCTGTCACGTGGATCAAGGGATCTGTGGCTTTCCCTCGAGGCTGTCCCTCGAGGCTTTCCCACGAGGCTTTCCCACAGGGCTGTGCCACGTGCCACCTTGGTGTGAGTCGATCCTCGGCGTGAAAGACGAGCCGGTGAAGGGAAAAGAGGTTCCTCTGGAATGGACTGAGACATCTGGGGGACTCTTGGAATGGTGGCACGACCCTGGAGTTCCTCTCGCCGTTCCTGTTGAGAGGGCCTCCTCTTGAGATGCTTCGGGAATGCCGGGAACTCTTTCCCGACGAAGCAGGGAAAGGATCCCTCATCTCGAGCTACGAGGCGGAAACGGGGCTCCTCTGGATGTGGGCGGGACCCTCGTGATTCCTCTCGAGTGGAGACGGGTATGTCGGGGAACTTCTTGATTTGCACCAAGGGTGTGAAGGACCCTTTCGAAGGTCCAGAGGTGAGGTGTGATCAGCCTCGAGACGCCTCAGCGGAAATGGGCCTCATCTCGCCTGGAGGGGAGAACCTCTTGGATTTTTTCGAGTTGCGGCAGGTCTTCTCGAGTTACGACGGGGACCTCAGGGACCCGCTCTGGTGGCCTCAGGAAAGGCCAGTCCCCATGCGAGTTGCTAGGGGACCTCTCGGGATTCCTCTCCCGTCCATGCCGGGGCCTCAGTCCTTGTGTGGAGTCGGGGCCGGAACCTGAGGATTCCTCTCCAGTGTTGCCATGGATCTTGGGGTGCTTCTGAGTCTCCCCAGGGGAGTCAGGCCTCGTCTCGAGTGGGGGCATGCACGTGCGCTTTCCTTCCGAGCTGCAGCAGTAGTGTCACGCTTCCTGTCACGTGGATCAAGGGATCTGTGGCTTTCCCTCGAGGCTGTCCCTCGAGGCTTTCCCACGAGGCTTTCCCACAGGGCTGTGCCACGTGCCACCTTGGTGTGAGTCGATCCTCGGCATGAAAGACGAGCCGGTGAAGGGAAAAGAGGTTCCTCTGGAATGGACTGAGACATCTGGGGGACTCTTGGAATGGTGGCACGACCCTGGAGTTCCTCTCGCCGTTCCTGTTGAGAGGGCCTCCTCTTGAAATGCGACGGGAACGCCAGGAACTCTTTCCCGACGAAGCAGGGAAAGGATCCCTCATCTCGAGCTACGAGGCGGAAACGGGGCTCCTCTGGATGTGGGCGGGACCCTCGTGATTCCTCTCGAGTGGAGACGGGTATGTCGGGGAACTTCTTGATTTGCACCAAGGGTGTGAAGGACCCTTTCGAAGTTCCAGAGGGGAGGTGTGATCAGCCTCGAGACGCCTCAGCGGAAATGGGCCTCATCTCGCCTGGAGGGGAGAACCTCTTGGATTTTCTCGAGTTGCGGCAGGTCTTCTCGAGTTACGACGGGGACCTCAGGGACCCGCTCTGGTGGCCTCAGGAAAGGCCAGTCCCCATGCGAGTTGCTAGGGGACCTCTCGGGATTCCTCTCCCGTCCATGCCGGGGCCTCAGTCCTTGTGTGGAGTCGGGGCCGGAACCTGAGGATTCCTCTCCAGTGTTACCATGGATCTTGGGGTGCTTCTGAGTCTCCCCAGGGGAGTCAGGCCTCGTCTCGAGTGGGGGCATGCACGTGCGCTTACCTCCCGAGCTGCAGCAGTAGTGTCACACTTCCTGTCACGTGGATCAAGGGATCTGTGGCTTTCCCTCGAGGCTGTCCCTCGAGGCTTTCCCACGAGGCTTTCCCACAGGGCTGTGCCACGTGCCACCTTGGTGTGAGTCGATCCTCGGCGTGAAAGACGAGCCGGTGAAGGGAAAAGAGGTTCCTCTGGAATGGACTGAGACATCTGGGGGACTCTTGGAATGGTGGTACGACCCTGGAGTTCCTCTCGCCGTTCCTGTTGAGAGGGCCTCCTCTTGAGATGCTTCGGGAATGCCGGGAACTCTTTCCCGACGAAGCAGGGAAAGGATCCCTCATCTCGAGCTACGAGGCGGAAACGGGGCTCCTCTGGATGTGGGCGGGACCCTCGTGATTCCTCTCGAGTTGAGACGGGTATGTCGGGGAACTTCTTGATTTGCACCAAGGGTGTGAAGGACCCTTTCGAAGGTCCAGAGGTGAGGTGTGATCAGCCTCGAGACGCCTCAGCGGAAATGGGCCTCATCTCGCCTGGAGGGGAGAACCTCTTGGATTTTTTCGAGTTGCGGCAGGTCTTCTCCAGTTATGACGGGGACCTCAGGGACCCGCTCTGGTGGCCTCAGGAAAGGCCAGTCTCCATGCGAGTTGCTAGGGGACCTCTCGGGATTCCTCTCCCGTCCATGCCGGGGCCTCAGTCCTTGTGTGGAGTTGGGGCCGGAACCTGAGGATTCCTCTCCAGTGTTGCCATGGATCTTGGGGTGCTTCTGAGTCTCCCCAGGGGAGTCAGGCCACGTCTCGAGTGGGGGCATGCACGTGCGCTTACCTCCCGAGCTGCAGCAGTAGTGTCACGCTTCCTGTCACGTGGATCAAGGGATCTGTGGCTTTCCCTCGAGGCTGTCCCTCGAGGCTTTCCCACGAGGCTTTCCCACAGGGCTGTGCCACGTGCCACCTTGGTGTGAGTCGATCCTCGGCGTGAAAGACGAGCCGGTGAAGGGAAAAGAGGTTCCTCTGGAATGAACTGAGACATCTGGGGGACTCTTGGAATGGTGGCACGACCCTGGAGTTCCTCTCGCCGTTCCTGTTGAGAGGGCCTCCTCTTGAGATGCGACGGGAACGCTGGGAACTCTTTCCCGACGAAGCAGAGAAAGGATCCCTCATCTCGAGCTACGAGGCGGAAACGGGGCTCCTCTGGATGTGGGCGGAACCCTCGTGATTCCTCTCGAGTGCAGACGGCTAGGTCGGGGAACTTCTTGATTTGCACCAAGGGTGTGAAGGACCCTTTCGAAGTTCCAGAGGGGAGGTGTGATCAGCCTCGAGACGCCTCAGCGGAAATGGGCCTCATCTCGCCTGGAGGGGAGAACCTCTTGGATTTTCTCGAGTTGCGGCAGGTCTTCTCGAGTTACGACGGGGACCTCAGGGACCCGCTCTGGTGGCCTCAGGAAAGGCCAGTCCCCATGCGAGTTGCTAGGGGACCTCTCGGGATTCCTCTCCCGTCCATGCCGGGGCCTCAGTCCTTGTGTGGAGTCGGGGCCGGAACCTGAGGATTCCTCTCCAGTGTTACCATGGATCTTGGGGTGCTTCTGAGTCTCCCCAGGGGAGTCAGGCCTCGTCTCGAGTGGGGGCATGCACGTGCGCTTACCTCCCGAGCTGCAGCAGTAGTGTCACGCTTCCTGTCACGTGGATCAAGGGATCTGTGGCTTTCCCTCGAGGCTGTCCCTCGAGGCTTTCCCACGAGGCTTTCCCACAGGGCTGTGCCACGTGCCACCTTGGTGTGAGTCGATCCTCGGCGTGAAAGACGAGCCGGTGAAGGGAAAAGAGGTTCCTCTGGAATGGACTGAGACATCTGGGGGACTCTTGGAATGGTGGCACGACCCTGGAGTTCCTCTCGCCATTCCTGTTGAGAGGGCCTCCTCTTGAAATGCGACGGGAACGCCAGGAACTCTTTCCCGACGAAGCAGGGAAAGGATCCCTCATCTCGAGCTACGAGGCAGAAACGGGGCTCCTCTGGATGTGGGCGGGACCCTCGTGATTCCTCTCGAGTGGAGACGGGTATGTCGGGGAAATTCTTGATTTGCACCAAGGGTGTGAAGGACCCTTTCGAAGTTCCAGAGGGGAGGTGTGATCAGCCTCGAGACGCCTCAGCGGAAATGGGCCTCATCTCGCCTGGAGGGGAGAACCTCTTGGATTTTCTCGAGTTGCGGCAGGTCTTCTCGAGTTACGACGGGGACCTCAGGGACCCGCTCTGGTGGCCTCAGGAAAGGCCAGTCCCCATGCGAGTTGCTAGGGGACCTCTCGGGATTCCTCTCCCGTCCATACCGGGGCCTCAGTCCTTGTGTGGAGTCGGGGCCGGAACCTGAAGATTCCTCTCCAGTGTTGCCATGGATCTTGGGGTGCTTCTGAGTCTCCCCAGGGGAGTCAGGCCTCGTCTCGAGTGGGGGCATGCACGTGCGCTTTCCTCCCGAGCTGCAGCAGTAGTGTCACGCTTCCTGTCACGTGGATCAAGGGATCTGTGGCTTTCCCTCGAGGCTGTCCCTCGAGGCTTTCCCACGAGGCTTTCCCACAGGGCTGTGCCACGTGCCACCTTGGTGTGAGTCGATCCTCGGCGTGAAAGACGAGCCGGTGAAGGGAAAAGAGGTTCCTCTGGAATGGACTGAGGCATCTGGGGGACTCTTGGAATGGTGGCACGACCCTGGAGTTCCTCTCGCCATTCCTGTTGAGAGGGCCTCCTCTTGAAATGCGACGGGAATGCCAGGAACTCTTTCCCGACGAAGCAGGGAAAGGATCCCTCATCTCGAGCTACGAGGCGGAAACGGGGCTCCTCTGGATGTGGGCGGGACCCTCGTGATTCCTCTCGAGTGGAGACGGCTAGGTCGGGGAACTTCTTGATTTGCACCAAGGGTGAGAAGGACCCTTTCGAAGTTCCAGAGGGGAGGTGTGATCAGCCTCGAGACGCCTCAGCGGAAATGGGCCTCATCTCGCCTGAAGGGGAGAACCTCCTGGATTTTCTCGAGTTGCGGCAGGTCTTCTCGAGTTACGACGGGGACCTCAGGGACCCGCTCTGGTGGCCTCAGGAAAGGCCAGTCCCCATGCGAGTTGCTAGGGGACCTCTCGGGATTCCTCTCCCGTCCATGCCGGGGCCTCAGTCCTTGTGTGGAGTCGGGGCCGGAACCTGAGGATTCCTCTCCAGTGTTGCCATGGATCTTGGGGTGCTTCTGAGTCTCCCCAGGGGAGTCAGGCCTCGTCTCTTTTGGGGGCATGCACGTGCACTTTCCTCCCGAGCTGCAGCAGTAGTGTCACGCTTCCTGTCACGTGGATCGAGGGATCTGTGGCTTTCCCTCGAGGCTGTCCCTCGAGGCTTTCCCACGAGGCTTTCCCACAGGGCTGTGCCACGTGCCACCTTGGTGTGAGTCGATCCTCGGCGTGAAAGACGAGCCGGTGAAGGGAAAAGAGGTTCCTCTGGAATGGACTGAGACATCTGGGGGACTCTTGGAATGGTGGCACGACCCTGGAGTTCCTCTCGCCGTTCCTGTTGAGAGGGCCTCCTCTTGAGATGCGACGGGAACGCTGGTAACTCTTTCCCGACGAAGCGGGGAAAGGATCCCTCATCTCGAGCTACGAGGCGGAAACGGGGCTCCTCTGGATGTGGGCGGGACCCTCGTGATTCCTTTCGAGTGGAGACGGGTATGTCGGGGAACTTCTTGATTTGCACCAAGGGTGTGAAGGACCCTTTCAAGGTTCCAGAGGTGAGGTGTGATCAGCCTCGAGACGCCTCAGCGGAAATGGGCCTCATCTCGCCTGGAGGGGAGAACCTCCTGGATTTTCTCGAGTTGCGGCAGGTCTTCTCGAGTTACGATGGGGACCTCAGGGACCCGCTCTGGTGGCCTCAGGAAAGGCCAGTCCCCATGCGAGTTGCTAGGGGACCTCTCGGGATTCCTCTCCCGTCCATGCCGGGCCTCAGTCCTTGTGTGGAGTCGGGGCCGGAACCTGAGGATTCCTCTCCAGTGTTGCCATGGATCTTGGGGTGCTTCTGAGTCTCCCCAGGGGAGTCAGGCCTCGTCTCGAGTGGGGGCATGCACGTGCGCTTTCCTCCCGAGCTGCAGCAGTAGTGTCACGCTTCCTGTCACGTGGATCAAGGGATCTGTGGCTTTCCCTCGAGGCTGTCCCTCGAGGCTTTCCCACGAGGCTTTCCCACAGGGCTGTGCCACGTGCCACCTTGGTGTGAGTCGATCCTCGGCCTGAAAGACGAGCCGGTGAATGGAAAAGAGGTTCCTCTGGAATGGACTGAGACATCTGGGGGACTCTTGGAATGGTGGCACGACCCTGGAGTTCCTCTCGCCATTCCTGTTGAGAAGGCCTCCTCTAGAAATGCGACGGGAACGCCAGGAACTCTTTCCCGACGAAGCAGGAAAAGGATGCCTCATCTCGAGCTACGAGGCGGAAACGGGGCTCCTCTGGATGTGGGCGGGACCCTCGTGATTCCTCTCGAGTGGAGACGGGTATGTCGGGGAACTTCTTGATTTGCACCAAGGGTGTGAAGAACCCTTTCGAAGATCCAGAGGTGAGGTGTGATCAGCCTCGAGACGCCTCAGCGGAAATGGGCCTCATCTCGCCTGGAGGGGAGAACCTCTTGGATTTTCTCGAGTTGCTGCAGGTCTTCTCGAGTTACGACGGGGACCTCAGGGACCCGCTCTGGTGGCCTCAGGAAAGGCCAGTCCCCATGCGAGTTGTTAGGGGACCTCTCGGGATTCCTCTCCCGTCCATGCCGGGGCCTCAGTCCTTGTGTGGAGTCGGGGCCGGAACCTGAGGATTCCTCTCCAGTGTTGCCATGGATTTTGGGGTGCTTCTGAGTCTCCCCAGGGGAGTCAGGCCTCGTCTCTTTTGGGGGTATGCACGTGCGCTTTCCTCCCGAGCTGCAGCAGTAGTGTCACGCTTCCTGTCACGTGGATCAAGGGATCTGTGGCTTTCCCTCGAGGCTGTCCCTCGAGGCTTTCCCACGAGGCTTTCCCACAGGGCTGTGCCACGTGCCACCTTGGTGTGAGTCGATCCTCGGCGTGAAAGACGAGCCGGTGAAGGGAAAAGAGGTTCCTCTGGAATGGACTGAGACATCTGGGGGACTCTTGGAATGGTGGCACGACCCTGGAGTTCCTCTCGCCGTTCCTGTTGAGAGGGCCTCCTCTTGAGATGCGACGGGAACGCTGGGAACTCTTTCCCGACGAAGCAGGGAAAGGATCCCTCATCTCGAGCTACGAGGCGGAAACGGGGCTCCTCTGGATGTGGGCGGGACCCTCGTGATTCCTTTCGAGTGGAGACGGGTATGTCGGGGAACTTCTTGATTTGCACCAAGGGTGTGAAGGACCCTTTCAAAGTTCCAGAGGTGAGGTGTGATCAGCCTCGAGACGCCTCAGCGGAAATGGGCCTCATCTCGCCTGGAGGGGAGAACCTCCTGGATTTTCTCGAGTTGCGGCAGGTCTTCTCGAGTTACGACGGGGACCTCAGGGACCCGCTCTGGTGGCCTCAGGAAAGGCCAGTCCCCATGCGAGTTGCTAGGGGACCTCTCGGGATTCCTCTCCCGTCCATGCCGGGGCCTCAGTCCTTGTGTGGAGTCGGGGCCGGAACCTGAGGATTCCTCTCCAGTGTTGCCATGGATCTTGGGGTGCTTCTGAGTCTCCCCAGGGGAGTCAGGCCTCGTCTCGAGTGGGGGCATGCACGTGCGCTTTCCTCCCGAGCTGCAGCAGTAGTGTCACGCTTCCTGTCACGTGGATCAAGGGATCTGTGGCTTTCCCTCGAGGCTGTCCCTCGAGGCTTTCCCACGAGGCTTTGCCACAGGGCTGTGCCACGTGCCACCTTGGTGTGAGTCGATCCTCGGCGTGAAAGACGAGCCGGTGAAGGGAAAAGAGGTTCCTCTGGAATGGACTGAGACATCTGGGGGACTCTTGGAATGGTGGCACGACCCTGGAGTTCCTCTCGCCGTTCCTGTTGAGAGGGCCTCCTCTTGAGATGCGACGGGAACGCCGGGAACTCTTTCCCGACGAAGCAGGGAAAGGATCCCTCATCTCGAGCTACGAGGCGGAAACGGGGCTCCTCTGGATGTGGGTGGGACCCTCGTGATTCCTCTCGAGTGGAGACGGGTATGTCGTGGAACTTCTTGATTTGTACCAAGGGTGTGAAGGATCCTTTCGAAGTTCCAGAGGTGAGGTGTGATCAGCCTCGAGATGCCTCAGCGGAAATGGGCCTCATCTCGCCTGGAGGGGAGAACCTCCTGGATTTTCTCGAGTTGCGGCAGGTCTTCTCGAGATACGACGGGGACCACAAGGACCCACTATGGTGGCCTCAGGAAAGGCCAGTCCCCATGCGAGTTGCTAGGGGACCTCTCGGGATTCCTCTCCCGTCCATGCCGGGGCCTCAGTCCTTGTGTGGAGTCGGGGCCGGAACCTGAGGATTCCTCTCCAGTGTTGCCATGGATCTTGGGGTGCTTCTGAGTCTCCCCATGGGAGTCAGGCCTCGTCTCGAGTGGGGGCATGCACGTGCGCTTTCCTTCCGAGCTGCAGCAGTAGTGTCACGCTTCCTGTCACGTGGATCAAGGGATCTGTGGCTTTCCCTCGAGGCTGTCCCTCGAGGCTGTCCCACGAGGCTTTCCCACAGGGCTGTGCCACGTGCCACCTTGGTGTGAGTCGATCCTCGGCGTGAAAGACGAGCCGGTGAAGGGAAAAGAGGTTCCTCTGGAATGGACTGAGACATCTGGGGGACTCTTGGAATGGTGGCACGACCCTGGAGTTCCTCTCGCCGTTCCTGTTGAGAGGGCCTCCTCTTGAGATGCGACGGGAACGCTGGGAACTCTTTCCCGACGAAGCAGGGAAAGGATCCCTCATCTCGAGCTACGAGGCGGAAACGGGGCTCCTCTGGATGTGGGCGGGACCCACGTGATTCCTTTCGAGTGGAGACGGGTATGTCGGGGAACTTCTTGATTTGCACCAAGGGTGTGAAGGACCCTTTCAAAGTTCCAGAGGTGAGGTGTGATCAGCCTCGAGACGCCTCAGCGGAAATTGGCCTCATCTCGCCTGGAGGGGAGAACCTCCTGGATTTTCTCGAGTTGCGGCAGGTCTTCTCGAGTTACGACGGGGACCTCAGGGACCCGCTCTGGTGGCCTCAGGAAAGGCCAGTCCCCATGCGAGTTGCTAGGGGACCTCTCGGGATTCCTCTCCCGTCCATGCCGGGGCCTCAGTCCTTGTGTGGAGTCGGGGCCGGAACCTGAGGATTCCTCTCCATTGTTGCCATGGATCTTGGGGTGCTTCTGAGTCTCCCCAGGGGAGTCAGGCCACGTCTCGAGTGGGGGCATGCACGTGCACTTACCTCCCGAGCTGCAGCAGTAGTGTCACGCTTCCTGTCACGTGGATCAAGGGATCTGTGGCTTTCCCTCGAGGCTGTCCCTCGAGGCTTTCCCACGAGGCTTTCCCACAGGGCTGTGCCACGTGCCACCTTGGTGTGAGTCGATCCTCGGCGTGAAAGACGAGCCGGTGAAGGGAAAAGAGGTTCCTCTGGAATGGACTGAGACATCTGGGGGACTCTTGGAATGGTGGCACGACCCTGGAGTTCCTCTCGCCGTTCCTGTTGAGAGGGCCTCCTCTTGAGATGCTTCGGGAATGCCGGGAACTCTTTCCCGACGAAGCAGGGAAAGGATCCCTCATCTCGAGCTACGAGGCGGAAACGGGGCTCCTCTGGATGTGGGCGGGACCCTCGTGATTCCTCTCGAGTGGAGACGGGTATGTCGGGGAACTTCTTGATTTGCACCAAGGGTGTGAAGGACCCTTTCGAAGGTCCAGAGGTGAGGTGTGATCAGCCTCGAGACGCCTCAGCGGAAATGGGCCTCATCTCGCCTGGAGGGGAGAACCTCTTGGATTTTTTCGAGTTGCGGCAGGTCTTCTCGAGTTACGACGGGGACCTCAGGGACCCGCTCTGGTGGCCTCAGGAAAGGCCAGTCCCCATGCGAGTTGCTAGGGGACCTCTCGGGATTCCTCTCCCGTCCATGCCGGGGCCTCAGTCCTTGTGTGGAGTCGGGGCCGGAACCTGAGGATTCCTCTCCAGTGTTGCCATGGATCTTGGGGTGCTTCTGAGTCTCCCCAGGGGAGTCAGGCCTCGTCTCGAGTGGGGGCATGCACGTGCGCTTTCCTTCCGAGCTGCAGCAGTAGTGTCACGCTTCCTGTCACGTGGATCAAGGGATCTGTGGCTTTCCCTCGAGGCTGTCCCTCGAGGCTTTCCCACGAGGCTTTCCCACAGGGCTGTGCCACGTGCCACCTTGGTGTGAGTCGATCCTCGGCATGAAAGACGAGCCGGTGAAGGGAAAAGAGGTTCCTCTGGAATGGACTGAAAAATCTGGGGGACTCTTGGAATGGTGGCACGACCCTGGAGTTCCTCTCGCCGTTCCTGTTGAGAGGGCCTCCTCTTGAAATGCGACGGGAACGCCAGGAACTCTTTCCCGACGAAGCAGGGAAAGGATCCCTCATCTCGAGCTACGAGGCGGAAACGGGGCTCCTCTGGATGTGGGCGGGACCCTCGTGATTCCTCTCGAGTGGAGACGGGTATGTCGGGGAAATTCTTGATTTGCACCAAGGGTGTGAAGGACCCTTTCGAAGTTCCAGAGGGGAGGTGTGATCAGCCTCGAGACGCCTCAGCGGAAATGGGCCTCATCTCGCCTGGAGGGGAGAACCTCTTGGATTTTCTCGAGTTGCGGCAAGTCTTCTCGAGTTACGACGGGGACCTCAGGGACCCGCTCTGGTGGCCTCAGGAAAGGCCAGTCCCCATGCGAGTTGCTAGGGGACCTCTCGGGATTCCTCTCCCGTCCATGCCGGGGCCTCAGTCCTTGTGTGGAGTCGGGGCCGGAACCTGAGGATTCCTCTCCAGTGTTACCATGGATCTTGGGGTGCTTCTGAGTCTCCCCAGGGGAGTCAGGCCTCGTCTCGAGTGGGGGCATGCACGTGCGCTTACCTCCCGAGCTGCAGCAGTAGTGTCACGCTTCCTGTCACGTGGATCAAGGGATCTGTGGCTTTCCCTCGAGGCTGTCCCTCGAGGCTTTCCCACGAGGCTTTCCCACAGGGCTGTGCCACGTGCCACCTTGGTGTGAGTCGATCCTCGGCGTGAAAGACGAGCCGGTGAAGGGAAAAGAGGTTCCTCTGGAATGGACTGAGACATCTGGGGGACTCTTGGAATGGTGGCACGACCCTGGAGTTCCTCTCGCCGTTCCTGTTGAGAGGGCCTCCTCTTGAGATGCGACGGGATCGCTGGGAACTCTTTCCCGACGAAGCAGGGAAAGGATCCCTCATCTCGAGCTACGAGGCGGAAACGGGGCTCCTCTGGATGTGGGCGGGACCCTCGTGATTCCTTTCGAGTGGAGACGGGTATGTCGGGGAACTTCTTGATTTGCACCAAGGTTGTGAAGGACCCTTTCAAAGTTCCAGAGGTGAGGTGTGATCAGCCTCGAGACGCCTCAGCGGAAATGGGCCTCATCTCGCCTGGAGGGGAGAACCTCCTGGATTTTCTCCAGTTGCGGCAGGTCTTCTCGAGTTACGACGGGGACCTCAGGGACCCGCTCTGGTGGCCTCAGCAAAGGCCAGTCCCCATGCGAGTTGCTAGGGGACCTCTCGGGATTCCTCTCCCGTCCATGCCGGGGCCTCAGTCCTTGTGTGGAGTCGGGGCCGGAACCTGAGGATTCCTCTCCAGTGTTGCCATGGATCTTGGGGTGCTTCTGAGTCTCCCCAGGGGAGTCAGGCCACGTCTCGAGTGGGGGCATGCACGTGCGCTTACCTCCCGAGCTGCAGCAGTAGTGTCACGCTTCCTGTCACGTGGATCAAGGGATCTGTGGCTTTCCCTCGAGGCTGTCCCTCGAGGCTTTCCCACGAGGCTTTCCCACAGGGCTGTGCCACGTGCCACCTTGGTGTGAGTCGATCCTCGGCGTGAAAGACGAGCCGGTGAAGGGAAAAGAGGTTCCTCTGGAATGGACTGAGACATCTGGGGGACTCTTGGAATGGTGGCACGACCCTGGAGTTCCTCTCGCCGTTCCTGTTGAGAGGGCCTCCTCTTGAGATGCTTCGGGAATGCCGGGACCTCTTTCCCGACGAAGCAGGGAAAGGATCCCTCATCTCGAGCTACGAGGCGGAAACGGGGCTCCTCTGGATGTGGGCGGGACCCTCGTGATTCCTCTCGAGTGGAGACGGGTATGTCGGGGAACTTCTTGATTTGCACCAAGGGTGTGAAGGACCCTTTCGAAGGTCCAGAGGTGAGGTGTGATCAGCCTCGAGACGCCTCAGCGGAAATGGGCCTCATCTCGCCTGGAGGGGAGAACCTCTTGGATTTTTTCGAGTTGCGGCAGGTCTTCTCGAGTTACGACGGGGACCTCAGGGACCCGCTCTGGTGGCCTCAGGAAAGGCCAGTCCCCATGCGAGTTGCTAGGGGACCTCTCGGGATTCCTCTCCCGTCCATGCCGGGGCCTCAGTCCTTGTGTGGAGTCGGGGCCGGAACCTGAGGATTCCTCTCCAGTGTTGCCATGGATCTTGGGGTGCTTCTGAGTCTCCCCAGGGGAGTCAGGCCTCGTCTCGAGTGGGGGCATGCACGTGCGCTTTCCTTCCGAGCTGCAGCAGTAGGGTCACGCTTCCTGTCACGTGGATCAAGGGATCTGTGGCTTTCCCTCGAGGCTGTCCCTCGAGGCTTTCCCACGAGGCTTTCCCACAGGGCTGTGCCACGTGCCACCTTGGTGTGAGTCGATCCTCGGCATGAAAGACGAGCCGGTGAAGGGAAAAGAGGTTCCTCTGGAATGGACTGAGACATCTGGGGGACTCTTGGAATGGTGGCATGACCCTGGAGTTCCTCTCGCCGTTCCTGTTGAGAGGGCCTCCTCTTGAAATGCGACGGGAACGCCAGGAACTCTTTCCCGACGAAGCAGGGAAAGGATCCCTCATCTCGAGCTACGAGGCGGAAACGGGGCTCCTCTGGATGTGGGCGGGACCCTCGTGATTCCTCTCGAGTGGAGACGGGTATTTCGGGGAAATTCTTGATTTGCACCAAGGGTGTGAAGGACCCTTTCGAAGTTCCAGAGGGGAGGTGTGATCAGCCTCGAGACGCCTCAGCGGAAATGGGCCTCATCTCGCCTGGAGGGGAGAACCTCTTGGATTTTCTCGAGTTGCGGCAGGTCTTCTCGAGTTACGACGGGGACCTCAGGGACCCGCTCTGGTGGCCTCAGGAAAGGCCAGTCCCCATGCGAGTTGCTAGGGGACCTCTCGGGATTCCTCTCCCGTCCATGCCGGGGCCTCAGTCCTTGTGTGGAGTCGGGGCCGGAACCTGAGGATTCCTCTCCAGTGTTACCATGGATCTTGGGGTGCTTCTGAGTCTCCCCAGGGGAGTCAGGCCTCGTCTCGAGTGGGGGCATGCACGTGCGCTTACCTCCCGAGCTGCAGCAGTAGTGTCACGCTTCCTGTCACGTGGATCAAGGGATCTGTGGCTTTCCCTCGAGGCTGTCCCTCGAGGCTTTCCCACGAGGCTTTCCCACAGGGCTGTGCCACGTGCCACCTTGGTGTGAGTCGATCCTCGGCGTGAAAGACGAGCCGGTGAAGGGAAAAGAGGTTCCTCTGGAATGGACTGAGACATCTGGGGGACTCTTGGAATGGTGGCACGACCCTGGAGTTCCTCTCGCCGTTCCTGTTGAGAGGGCCTCCTCTTGAGATGCTTCGGGAATGCCGGGAACTCTTTCCCGACGAAGCAGGGAAAGGATCCCTCATCTCGAGCTACGAGGCGGAAACGGGGGCTCCTCTGGATGTGGGCGGGACCCTCGTGATTCCTCTCGAGTTGAGACGGGTATGTCGGGGAACTTCTTGATTTGCACCAAGGGTGTGAAGGACCCTTTCGAAGGTCCAGAGGTGAGGTGTGATCAGCCTCGAGACGCCTCAGCGGAAATGGGCCTCATCTCGCCTGGAGGGGAGAACCTCTTGGATTTTTTCGAGTTGCGGCAGGTCTTCTCCAGTTATGATGGGGACCTCAGGGACCCGCTCTGGTGGCCTCAGGAAAGGCCAGTCCCCATGCGAGTAAGGGGACCTCTCGGGATTCCTCTCCCGTCCATGCCGGGGCCTCAGTCCTTGTGTGGAGTCGGGGCCGGAACCTGAGGATTCCTCTCCAGTGTTGCCATGGATCTTGGGGTGCTTCTGAGTCTCCCCAGGGGAGTCAGGCCTCGTCTCGAGTGGGGGCATGCACGTGCGCTTTCCTCCCGAGCTGCAGCAGTAGTGTCACGCTTCCTGTCACGTGGATCAAGGGATCTGTGGCTTTCCCTCGAGGCTGTCCCTCGAGGCTTTCCCACGAGGCTTTCCCACAGGGCTGTGCCACGTGCCACCTTGGTGTGATTCGATCCTCGGCGGGAATGGCGAGCCGGTGAAGGGAAAAGAGGTTCCTCTGGAATGGACTGAGACATCTGGGGGACTCTTGGAATGGTGGCACGACCCTGGAGTTCCTCTCGCCGTTCCTGTTGAGAGGGCCTCCTCTTGAGATGCGACGGGAACGCCGGGAACTCTTTCCCGACGAAGCAGGGAAAGGATCCCTCATCTCGAGCTACGAGGCGGAAACGGGGCTCCTCTGGATGTGGGCGGGACCCTCGTGATTCCTCTCGAGTGGAGACGGCTAGGTCGGGGAACTTCTTGATTTGCACCAAGGGTGTGAAGGACCCTTTTGAAATTCCAGAGGTGAGGTGTGATCAGCCTCGAGACGCCTCAGCGGAAATGGGCCTCATCTCGCCTGGAGGGGAGAAGCTCCTGGATTTTCTCGAGTTGCGGCAGGTCTTCTCGAGTTACGACGGGGACCTCAGGGACCCGCTCTGGTGGCCTCAGGAAAGGCCAGTCCCCATTCGAGTTGCTAGGGGACCTCTCGGGATTCCTCTCCCGTCCATGCCGGGGCCTCAGTCCTTGTCTGGTGTCGGGGCCGGAACCTGAGGATTCCTCTCCAGTGTTGCCATGGATCTTGGGGTGCTTCTGAGTCTCCCCAGGGGAGTCAGGCCTCGTCTCGAGTGGGGGCATGCACGTGCGCTTTCCTCCCGAGCTGCAGCAGTAGTGTCACGCTTCCTGTCACGTGGATCAAGGGATCTGTGGCTTTCCCTCCAGGCTGTCCCTCGAGGCTTTCCCACGAGGCTTTCCCACAGGGCTGTGCCACGTGCCACCTTGGTGTGAGTCGATCCTCGGCGTGAAAGACGAGCCGGTGAAGGGATAAGAGGTTCCTCTGGAATGGACTGAGACATCTGGGGGACTCTTGGAATGGTGGCACGACCCTGGAGTTCCTCTCGCCGTTCCTGTTGAGAGGGCCTCCTCTTGAGATGCGACGGGAAGGCCGGGAACTCTTTCCCGACGAAGCAGGGAAAGGATCCCTCATCTCGAGCTACGAGGCGGAAACGGGGCTCCTCTGGATGTGGGCGGGACCCTCGTGATTCCTCTCGAGTGGAGACGGGTATGTCGGGGAACTTCTTGATTTGCACCAAGGGTGTGAAGGACCCTTTCGAAGTTCCAGAGGGGAGGTGTGATCAGCCTCGAGACGCCTCAGCGGAAATGGGCCTCATCTCGCCTGGAGGGGAGAACCTCCTGGATTTTCTCGAGTTGCGGCAGGTCTTCTCGAGTTACGACGGGGACCTCAGGGACCCGCTCTGGTGGCCTCAGGAAAGGCCAGTCCCCATGCGAGTTGCTAGGGGACCTCTCGGGATTCCTCTCCCGTCCATGCCGGGGCCTCAGTCCTTGTGTGGAGTCGGGGCCGGAACCTGAGGATTCCTGTCCAGTGTTGCCATGGACTTGGGGTGCTTCTGAGTCTCCCCAGGGGAGTCAGGCCTCGTCTCGAGTGGGGGCATGCACGTGCGCTTTCCTCCCGAGCTGCAGCAGTAGTGTCACGCTTCCTGTCACGTGGATCAAGGGATCTGTGGCTTTCCCTCGAGGCTGTCCCTCGAGGCTTTCCCACGAGGCTTTCCCACAGGGCTGTGCCACGTGCCACCTTGGTGTGAGTCGATCCTCGGCGTGAAAGACGAGCCGGTGAAGGGAAAAGAGGTTCCTCTGGAATGGACTGAGACATCTGGGGGACTCTTGGAATGGTGGCACGACCCTGGAGTTCCTCTCGCCGTTCCTGTTGAGAGGGCCTCCTCTTGAGATGCGACGGGAACGCCGGGAACTCTTTCCCGACGAAGCAGGGAAAGGATCCCTCATCTCGAGCTACGAGGCGGAAACGGGGATCCTCTGGATGTGGGCGGGACCCTCGTGATTCCTCTCGAGTGGAGACGGCTAGGTCGGGGAACTTCTTGAATTGCATCAAGGGTGTGAAGGAGCCTTTCGAAGTTCCAGAGGTGAGGTGTGATCAGCCTCGAGACGCCTCAGCGGAAATGGGCCTCATCTCGCCTGGAGGGGAGAACCTCCTGGATTTTCTCGAGTTGCGGCAGGTCTTCTCGAGTTACGACGGGGACCTCAGGGACCCGCTCTGGTGGCCTCAGGAAAGGCCAGTCCCCATGCGAGTTGCTAGGGGACCTCTCGGGATTCCTCTCCCGTCCATGCCGGGGCCTCAGTCCTTGTGTGGACTCGGGGCCGGAACCTGAGGATTCCTCTCCAGTGTTGCCATGGATCTTGGGGTGCTTCTGAGTCTCCCCAGTGGAGTCAGGCCTCGTCTCGAGTGGGGGCATGCACGTGCGCTTTCCTCCCGAGCTGCAGCAGTAGTGTCACGCTTCCTGTCACGTGGATCAAGGGATCTGTGGCTTTCCCTCGAGGCTGTCCCTCGAGGCTTTCCCACGAGGCTTTCCCACAGGGCTGTGCCACGTGCCACCTTGGTGTGAGTCGATCCTCGGCGTGAAAGGCGAGCCGGTGAAGGGAAAAGAGGTTCCTCTGGAATGGACTGAGACATCTGGGGGACTCTTGGAATGGTGGCACGACCCTGGAGTTCCTCTCGCCGTTCCTGTTGAGAGGGCCTCCTCTTGAGATGCGACGGGAACGCCGGGAAATCTTTCCCAACGAAGCAGGGAAAGGATCCCTCATCTCGAGCTACGGGGCGGAAAGGGGGCTCCTCTGAATGTGGGCGGGACCCTCGTGATTCCTCTCGAGTGGAGACGGGTATGTCGGGGAACTTCTTGATTTGCACCAAGGGTGTGAAGGACCCTTTCGAAGTTCCAGAGGGGAGGTGTGATCAGCCTCGAGACGCCTCAGCGGAAATGGGCCTCATCTCGCCTGGAGGGGAGAACCTCCTGGATTTTCTCGAGTTGCGGCAGGTCTTCTCGAGTTACGACGGGGACCTCAGGGACCCGCTCTGGTGGCCTCAGGAAAGGCCAGTCCCCATGCGAGTTGCTAGGGGACCTCTCGGGATTCCTCTCCCGTCCATGCCGGGGCCTCAGTCCTTGTGTGGAGTCGGGGCCGGAACCTGAGGATTCCTGTCCAGTGTTGCCATGGACTTGGGGTGCTTCTGAGTCTCCCCAGGGGAGTCAGGCCTCGTCTCGAGTGGGGGCATGCACGTGCGCTTTCCTCCCGAGCTGCAGCAGTAGTGTCACGCTTCCTGTCACGTGGATCAAGGGATCTGTGGCTTTCCCTCGAGGCTGTCCCTCGAGGCTTTCCCACGAGGCTTTCCCACAGGGCTGTGCCACGTGCCACCTTGGTGTGAGTCGATCCTCGGCGTGAAAGACGAGCCGGTGAAGGGAAAAGAGGTTCCTCTGGAATGGACTGAGACATCTGGGGGACTCTTGGAATGGTGGCACGACCCTGGAGTTCCTCTCGCCGTTCCTGTTGAGAGGGCCTCCTCTTGAGATGCGACGGGAACGCCGGGAACTCTTTCCCGACGAAGCAGGGAAAGGATCCCTCATCTCGAGCTACGAGGCGGAAACGGGGATCCTCTGGATGTGGGCGGGACCCTCGTGATTCCTCTCGAGTGGAGACGGCTAGGTCGGGGAACTTCTTGAATTGCACCAAGGGTGTGAAGGAGCCTTTCGAAGTTCCAGAGGTGAGGTGTGATCAGCCTCGAGACGCCTCAGCGGAAATGGGCCTCATCTCGCCTGGAGGGGAGAACCTCCTGGATTTTCTCGAGTTGCGGCAGGTCTTCTCGAGTTACGACGGGGACCTCAGGGACCCGCTCTGGTGGCCTCAGGAAAGGCCAGTCCCCATGCGAGTTGCTAGGGGACCTCTCGGGATTCCTCTCCCGTCCATGCCGGGGCCTCAGTCCTTGTGTGGACTCGGGGCCGGAACCTGAGGATTCCTCTCCAGTGTTGCCATGGATCTTGGGGTGCTTCTGAGTCTCCCCAGTGGAGTCAGGCCTCGTCTCGAGTGGGGGCATGCACGTGCGCTTTCCTCCCGAGCTGCAGCAGTAGTGTCACGCTTCCTGTCACGTGGATCAAGGGATCTGTGGCTTTCCCTCGAGGCTGTCCCTCGAGGCTTTCCCACGAGGCTTTCCCACAGGGCTGTGCCACGTGCCACCTTGGTGTGAGTCGATCCTCGGCGTGAAAGGCGAGCCGGTGAAGGGAAAAGAGGTTCCTCTGGAATGGACTGAGACATCTGGGGGACTCTTGGAATGGTGGCAAGACCCTGGAGTTCCTTCGCCGTTCCTGTTGAGAGGGCCTCCTCTTGAGATGCGACGGGAACGCCGGGAAATCTTTCCCAACGAAGCAGGGAAAGGATCCCTCATCTCGAGCTACGGGGCGGAAAGGGGGCTCCTCTGAATGTGGGCGGGACCCTCGTGATTCCTCTCGAGTGGAGACGGGTATGTCGGGGAACTTCTTGATTTTCACCAAGGGTGTGAAGGACCCTTTCAAAGTTCCAGAGGTGAGGTGTGATCAGCCTCAAGACGCCTCAGCGGAAATGGGCCTCATCTCGCCTGGAGGGGAGAACCTCCTGGATTTTCTCGAGTTGCGGCAGGTCTTCTCGAGTTACGACGGGGACCTCAGGGACCCGCTCTGGTGGCCTCAGAAAAGGCCAGTCCCCATGCGAATTGCTAGGGGACCTCTCGGGATTCCTCTCCTGTCCATGCCGGGGCCTCAGTCCTTGTGTGTAGTCGGGGCCGGAACCTGAGGATTCGTCTCCAGTGTTGCCATGGATCTTGGGGTGCTTCTGAGTCTCCCCAGGGGAGTCAGGCCTCGTCTCGAGTGGGGGCATGCACGTGCGCTTTCCTCCCGAGCTGCAGCAGTAGTGTCACGCTTCCTGTCACGTGGATCAAGGGATCTGTGGCTTTCCCTCGAGGCTGTCCCTCGAGGCTTTCCCACGAGGCTTTCCCACAGGGCTGTGCCACGTGCCACCTTGGTGTGAGTCGATCCTCGGCATGAAACACGAGCCGGTGAAGGGAAAAGAGGTTCCTCTGGAATGGACTGAGACATCTGGGGGACTCTTGGAATGGTGGCACGACCCTGGAGTTCCTCTCGCCGTTCCTGTTGAGAGGGCCTCCTCTTGAGATGCGACGGGAACGCCGGGAACTCTTTCCCGACGAAGCAGGGAAAGGATCCCTCATCTCGAGCTACGAGGCGGAAACGGGGCTCCTCTGGATGTGGGCGGGACCCTCGTGATTCCTCTCGAGTGGAGACGGGTATGTCGGGGAACTTCTTGATTTGCACCAAGGGTGTGAAGGACACTTTCGAAGTTCCAGAGGGGAGGTGTGATCAGCCTCGAGACGCCTCAGCGGAAATGGGCCTCATCTCGCCTGGAGGGGAGAACCTCCTGGATTTTCTCGAGTTGCGGCAGGTCTTCTCGAGTTACGACGGGGACCTCAGGGACCCGCTCTGGTGGCCTCAGGAAAGGCCAGTCCCCATGCGAGTTGCTAGGGGACCTCTCGGGATTCCTCTCCCGTCCATGCCGGGGCCTCAGTCCTTGTGTGGAGTCGGGGCCGGAACCTGAGGATTCCTCTCCAGTGTTGCCATGGATCTTGGGGTGCTTCTGAGTCTCCCCAGTGTAGTCAGGCCTCGTCTCGTGTTGGGGCATGCACGTGCGCTTTCCTCCCGAGCTGCAGCAGTAGTGTCACGCTTCCTGTCACGTGGATCAAGGGATCTGAGGCTTTCCCTCGAGGCTGTCCCTCGAGGCTTTCCCACAAGGCTTTCCCACAGGGCTGTGCCACGTGCCACCTTGGTGTGAGTCGATCCTCGGCGTGAAAGACGAGCCGGTGAAGGGAAAAGAGGTTCCTCTGTAATGGACTGAGACATCTGGGGGACTCTTGGAATGGTGGCACGACCCTGGAGTTCCTCTCGCCGTTCCTGTTGAGAGGGCCTCCTCTTGAGATGCGACGGGAACGCCGGGAACTCTTTCCCGAAGAAGCAGGGAAAGGATGCCTCATCTCGAGCTACGAGGCGGATACGGGGCTCCTCTGGATGTGGGCGGGACCCTCGTGATTCCTCTCGAGTGGAGACGGCTAGGTCGGGGAACTTCTTGATTTGCACCAAGGGTGTGAAGACCCTTTTGAAATTCCAGAGGTGAGGTGTGATCAGCCTCGAGACGCCTCAGCGGAAATGGGCCTCATCTCGCCTGGAGGGGAGAAGCTCCTGGATTTTCTCGAGTTGCGGCAGGTCTTCTCGAGTTACGACGGGGACCTCAGGGACCCGCTCTGGTGGCCTCAGGAAAGGCCAGTCCCCATTCGAGTTGCTAGGGGACCTCTCGGGATTCCTCTCCCGTCCATGCCGGGGCCTCAGTCCTTGTCTGGTGTCGGGGCCGGAACCTGAGGATTCCTCTCCAGTGTTGCCATGGATCTTGGGGTGCTTCTGAGTCTCCCCAGGGGAGTCAGGCCTCGTCTCGAGTGGGGGCATGCACGTGCGCTTTCCTCCCGAGCTGCAGCAGTAGTGGAACGCTTCCTGTCACGTGGATCAAGGGATCTGTGGCTTTCCCTCCAGGCTGTCCCTCGAGGCTTTCCCACGAGGCTTTCCCACAGGGCTGTGCCACGTGCCACCTTGGTGTGAGTCGATCCTCGGCGTGAAAGACGAGCCGGTGAAGGGAAAAGAGGTTCCTCTGGAATGGACTGAGACATCTGGGGGACTCTTGGAATGGTGGCACGACCCTGGAGTTCCTCTCGCCGTTCCTGTTGAGAGGGCCTCCTCTTGAGATGCGACGGGAACGCCGGGAACTCTTTCCCGACGAAGCAGGGAAAGGATCCCTCATCTCGAGCTACGAGGCGGAAACGGGGCTCCTCTGGATGTGGGCGGGACCCTCGTGATTCCTCTCGAGTGGAGACGGGTATGTCGGGGAACTTCTTGATTTGCACCAAGGGTGTGAAGGACCCTTTCGAAGTTCCAGAGGGGAGGTGTGATCAGCCTCGAGACGCCTCAGCGGAAATGGGCCTCATCTCGCCTGGAGGGGAGAACCTCCTGGATTTTCTCGAGTTGCGGCAGGTCTTCACGAGTTACGACGGGGACCTCAGGGACCCGCTCTGGTGGCCTCAGGAAAGGCCAGTCCCCATGCGAGTTGCTAGGGGACCTCTCGGGATTCCTCTCCCGTCCATGCCGGGGCCTCAGTCCTTGTGTGGAGTCGGGGCCGGAACCTGAGGATTCCTCTCCAGTGTTGCCATGGATCTTGGGGTGCTTCTGAGTCTCCCCAGGGGAGTCAGGCCTCGTCTCGAGTGGGGGCATGCACGTGCGCTTTCCTCCCGAGCTGCAGCAGTAGTGTCACGCTTCCTGTCACGTGGATCAAGGGATCTGTGGCTTTCCCTCGAGGCTGTCCCTCGAGGCTTTCCCACGAGGCTTTCCCACAGGGCTGTGCCACGTGCCACCTTGGTGTGAGTCGATCCTCGGCGTGAAAAACGAGCCGGTGAAGGGAAAAGAGGTTCCTCTGGAATGGACTGAGACATCTGGGGGACTCTTGGAATGGTGGCACGACCCTGGAGTTCCTCTCGGCGTTCCTGTTGAGAGGGCCTCCTCTTGAGATGCGACGGGAACGCCCGGAACTCTTTCCTGACGAAGCAGGGAAAGGATCCCTCATCTCGAGCTACGAGGCGGAAACGGGGCTCCTCTGGATGTGGGCGGGACCCTCGTGATACCTCTCCAGTGGAGACGGGTATGTCGGGGAACTTCTTGATTTGCACCAAGGGTGTGAAGGACCCTTTCGAAGTTCCAGAGGGGAGGTGTGATCAGCCTCGAGACGCCTCAGCGGAAATGGGCCTCATCTCGCCTGGAGGGGAGAACCTCCTGGATTTTCTCGAGTTGCGGCAGGTCTTCTCGAGTTACGACGGGGACCTCAGGGACCCGCTCTGGTGGCCTCAGGAAAGGCCAGTCCCCATGCGAGTTGCTAGGGGACCTCTCGGGATTCCTCTCCCGTCCATGCCGGGGCCTCAGTCCTTGTGTGGAGTCGGGGCCGGAACCTGAGGATTCCTCTCCAGTGTTGCCATGGATCTTGGGGTGCTTCTGAGTCTCCCCAGGGGAATCAGGCCTCGTCTCGAGTGGGGGCATGCACGTGCGCTTTCCTCCCGAGCTGCAGCAGTAGTGTCACGCTTCCTGTCACGTGGATCAAGGGATCTGTGGCTTTCCCTCGAGGCTGTCCCTCGAGGCTTTCCCACGAGGCTTTCCCACAGGGCTGTGCCACGTGCCACCTTGGTGTGAGTCGATCCTCGGCGTGAAAGACGAGCCGGTGAAGGGAAAAGAGGTTCCTCTGGAATGGACTGAGACATCTGGGGGACTCTTGGAATGGTGGCACGACCCTGGAGTTCCTCTCGCCGTTCCTGTTGAGAGGGCCTCCTCTTGAGATGCGACGGGAACGCCGGGAACTCTTTTCCGACGAAGCAGGGAAAGAATCCCTCATCTCGAGCTACGAGGCGGAAACGGGGCTCCTCTGGATGTGGGCGGGACCCTCGTGATTCCTCTCGAGAGGAGACGGGTATGTCGGGGAACTTCTTGATTTGCACCAAGGGTGTGAGGACCCTTTCGAAGTTCCAGAGGTGAGGTGTGATCAGCCTCGAGACGCCTCAGCGGAAATGGGCCTCATCTCGCCTGGAGGGGTGAACCTCCTGGATTTTCTCGAGTGGCGGTAGGTCTTCTCGAGTTACGACGGGGACCTCAGGGACCCGCTCTGGTGGCCTAACGAAAGGCCAGTCCCCATGCGAGTTGCTAGGGGACCTCTCGGGATTCCTCTCCCGTCCATGCCGGGGCTTCAGTCCTTGTGTGGAGTCGGGGCCGGAACCTGAGGATTCCTCTCCAGTGTTGCCATGGATCTTGGGGTGCTTCTGAGTCTCCCCAGGGGAGTCAGGCCTCGTCTCGAGTGGGGGCATGCACGTGCGCTTTCCTCCCGAGCTGCAGCAGTAGTGTCACGCTTCCTGTCACGTGGATCAAGGGATCTGTGGCTTTCCCTCCAGGCTGTCCCTCGAGGCTTTCCCACGAGGCTTTCCCACAGGGCTGTGCCACGTGCCACCTTGGTGTGAGTCGATCCTCGGCGTGAAAGACGAGCCGGTGAAGGGAAAAGAGGTTCCTCTGGAATGGACTGAGACATCTGGGGGACTCTTGGAATGGTGGCACGACCCTGGAGTTCCTCTCGCCGTTCCTGTTGAGAGGGCCTCCTCTTGAGATGCGACGGGAACGCCCGGAACTCTTTCCTGACGAAGCAGGGAAAGGATCCCTCACCTCGAGCTACGAGGCGGAAACGGGGCTCCTCTGGATGTGGGCGGGACCCTCGTGATTCCTCTCCAGTGGAGACGGGTATGTCGGGGAACTTCTTGATTTGCACCAAGGGTGTGAAGGACCCTTTCGAAGTTCCAGAGGTGAGGTGTGATCAGCCTCGAGACGCCTCAGCGGAAATATGCCTCATCTCGCCTGGAGGGGAGAACCTCCTGGATTTTTTCGAGTTGCGGCAGGTCTTCTCGAGTTACGACGGGGACCTCAGGGACCCGCTCTGTTGGCCTCAGGAAAAGCCAGTCCCCATGCGAGTTGCTAGGGGACCTCTCGGGATTCCTCTCCCATCCATGCCGGGGCCTCAGTCCTTGTGTGGTGTCGGGGCCGGAACCTGAGGATTCCTCTCCAGTGTTGCCATGGATCTTGGGGTGCTTCTGAGTCTCCCCAGGGGAGTCAGGCCTCGTCTCGAGTGGGGGCATGCACGTGCGCTTTCCTCCTGAGCTGCAGCAGTAGTGTCACGCTTCCTGTCACGTGGATCAAGGGATCTGTGGCTTTCCCTCGAGGCTGTCCCTCGAGGCTTTCCCACGAGGCTTTCCCACAGGGCTGTGCCACGTGCCACCTTGGTGTGAGTCGATCCTCGGCGTGAAAAACGAGCCGGTGAAGGGAAAAGAGGTTCCTCTGGAATGGACTGAGACATCTGGGGGACTCTTGGAATGGTGGCACGACCCTGGAGTTCCTCTCGGCGTTCCTGTTGAGAGGGCCTCCTCTTGAGATGCGACGGGAACGCCCGGAACTCTTTCCTGACGAAGCAGGGAAAGGATCCCTCATCTCGAGCTACGAGGCGGAAACGGGGCTCCTCTGGATGTGGGCGGGACCCTCGTGATACCTCTCCAGTGGAGACGGGTATGTCGGGGAACTTCTTGATTTGCACCAAGGGTGTGAAGGACCCTTTCGAAGTTCCAGAGGGGAGGTGTGATCAGCCTCGAGACGCCTCAGCGGAAATGGGCCTCATCTCGCCTGGAGGGGAGAACCTCCTGGATTTTCTCGAGTTGCGGCAGGTCTTCTCGAGTTACGACGGGGACCTCAGGGACCCGCTCTGGTGGCCTCAGGAAAGGCCAGTCCCCATGCGAGTTGCTAGGGGACCTCTCGGGATTCCTCTCCCGTCCATGCCGGGGCCTCAGTCCTTGTGTGGAGTCGGGGCCGGAACCTGAGGATTCCTCTCCAGTGTTGCCATGGATCTTGGGGTGCTTCTGAGTCTCCCCAGGGGAATCAGGCCTCGTCTCGAGTGGGGGCATGCACGTGCGCTTTCCTCCCGAGCTGCAGCAGTAGTGTCACGCTTCCTGTCACGTGGATCAAGGGATCTGTGGCTTTCCCTCGAGGCTGTCCCTCGAGGCTTTCCCACGAGGCTTTCCCACAGGGCTGTGCCACGTGCCACCTTGGTGTGAGTCGATCCTCGGCGTGAAAGACGAGCCGGTGAAGGGAAAAGAGGTTCCTCTGGAATGGACTGAGACATCTGGGGGACTCTTGGAATGGTGGCACGACCCTGGAGTTCCTCTCGCCGTTCCTGTTGAGAGGGCCTCCTCTTGAGATGCGACGGGAACGCCGGGAACTCTTTTCCGACGAAGCAGGGAAAGAATCCCTCATCTCGAGCTACGAGGCGGAAACGGGGCTCCTCTGGATGTGGGCGGGACCCTCGTGATTCCTCTCGAGAGGAGACGGGTATGTCGGGGAACTTCTTGATTTGCACCAAGGGTGTGAGGACCCTTTCGAAGTTCCAGAGGTGAGGTGTGATCAGCCTCGAGACGCCTCAGCGGAAATGGGCCTCATCTCGCCTGGAGGGGTGAACCTCCTGGATTTTCTCGAGTGGCGGTAGGTCTTCTCGAGTTACGACGGGGACCTCAGGGACCCGCTCTGGTGGCCTAACGAAAGGCCAGTCCCCATGCGAGTTGCTAGGGGACCTCTCGGGATTCCTCTCCCGTCCATGCCGGGGCTTCAGTCCTTGTGTGGAGTCGGGGCCGGAACCTGAGGATTCCTCTCCAGTGTTGCCATGGATCTTGGGGTGCTTCTGAGTCTCCCCAGGGGAGTCAGGCCTCGTCTCGAGTGGGGGCATGCACGTGCGCTTTCCTCCCGAGCTGCAGCAGTAGTGTCACGCTTCCTGTCACGTGGATCAAGGGATCTGTGGCTTTCCCTCCAGGCTGTCCCTCGAGGCTTTCCCACGAGGCTTTCCCACAGGGCTGTGCCACGTGCCACCTTGGTGTGAGTCGATCCTCGGCGTGAAAGACGAGCCGGTGAAGGGAAAAGAGGTTCCTCTGGAATGGACTGAGACATCTGGGGGACTCTTGGAATGGTGGCACGACCCTGGAGTTCCTCTCGCCGTTCCTGTTGAGAGGGCCTCCTCTTGAGATGCGACGGGAACGCCCGGAACTCTTTCCTGACGAAGCAGGGAAAGGATCCCTCACCTCGAGCTACGAGGCGGAAACGGGGCTCCTCTGGATGTGGGCGGGACCCTCGTGATTCCTCTCCAGTGGAGACGGGTATGTCGGGGAACTTCTTGATTTGCACCAAGGGTGTGAAGGACCCTTTCGAAGTTCCAGAGGGGAGGTGTGATCAGCCTCGAGACGCCTCAGCGGAAATAGGCCTCATCTCGCCTGGAGGGGAGAACCTCCTGGATTTTCTCGAGTTGCGGCAGGTCTTCTCGAGTTACGACGGGGACCTCAGGGACCCGCTCTGGTGGCCTCAGGAAAGGCCAGTCCCCATGCGAGTTGCTAGGGGACCCCTCGGGATTCCTCTCCCGTCCATGCCGGGGCCTCAGTCCTTGTGTGGAGTCGGGGCCGGAACCTGAGGATTCCTCTCCAGTGTTGCCATGGATCTTGGGGTGCTTCTGAGTCTCCCCAGGGGAGTCAGGCCTCGTCTCGAGTGGGGGCATGCACGTGCGCTTTCCTCCCGAGCTGCAGCAGTAGTGTCACGCTTCCTGTCACGTGGATCAAGGGATCTGTGGCTTTCCCTCGAGGCTGTCCCTCGAGGCTTTCCCACGAGGCTTTCCCACAGGGCTGTGCCACGTGCCACCTTGGTGTGAGTCGATCCTCGGCGTGAAAGACGAGCCGGTGAAGGGAAAAGAGGTTCCTCTGGAATGGACTGAGACATCTGGGGGACTCTTGGAATGGTGGCACGACCCTGGAGTTCCTCTCACCGTTCCTGTTGAGAGGGCCTCCTCTTGAGATGCGACGGGAACGCCGGGAACTCTTTCCCGAAGAAGCAGGGAAAGGATCCCTCATCTCGAGCTACGAGGCGGAAACGGGGCTCCTCTGGATGTGGGCGGGACCCTCGTGATTCCTCTCGAGTGGAGACGGGTATGTCGGGGAACTTCTTGATTTGCACCAAGGGTGTGAAGGACCCTATCGAAGTTCCAGAGGGGAGGTGTGATCAGCCTCGAGACGCCTCAGCGGAAATGGGCCTCATCTCGCCTGGAGGGGAGAACCTCCTGGATTTTCTCGAGTTGCGGCAGGTCTTCTCGAGTTACGACGGGGACCTCAGGGACCCGCTCTGGTGGCCTCAGGAAAGGCCAGTCCCCATGCGAGTTGCTAGGGGACCTCTCGGGATTCCTCTCCCGTGCATGCCGGGGCCTCAGTCCTTGTGTGGAGTCGGGGCCGTAACCTGAGGATTCCTCTCCAGTGTTGCCATGGATCTTGGGGTGCTTCTGAGTCTCCCCAGGGGAGTCAGGCCTCGTCTCGAGTGGGGGCATGCACGTGCGCTTTCCTCCCGAGCTGCAGCAGTAGTGTCACGCTTCCTGTCACGTGCATCAAGGGATCTGTGGCTTTCCCTCGAGGCTGTCCCTCGAGGCTTTCCCACGAGGCTTTCCCACAGGGCTGTGCCACGTGCCACCTTGGTGTGAGTCGATCCTCGGCGTGAAAGACGAGCCGGTGAAGGGAAAAGAGGTTCCTCTGGAATGGACTGAGACATCTGGGGGACTCTTGGAATGGTGGCACGACCCTGGAGTTCCTCTCGCCGTTCCTGTTGAGAGGGCCTCCTCTTGAGATGCGACGGGAACGCCGGGAACTCTTTCCCGACGAAGCAGGGAAAGGATCCCTCATCTCGAGCTACGAGTCGGATACGGGGCTCCTCTGGATGTGGGCGGGACCCTCGTGATTCCTCTCGAGTGGAGACGGGTATGTCGGGGAACTTCTTGATTTGCACCAAGGGTGTGAAGGACCCTTTCGAAGTTCCAGAGGTGAGGTGTGATCAGCCTCGAGACGCCTCAGCGGAAATGGGCCTCATCTCGCCTGGAGGGGAGAACCTCCTGGATTTTCTCGAGTTGCGGCAGGTCTTCTCGAGTTACGACGGGGACCTCAGGGACCCGCTCTGGTGGCCTCAGGAAAGGCCAGTCCCCATGCGAGTTGCTAGGGGACCTCTCGGGATTCCTCTCCCGTCCATGCCGGGGCCTCAGTCCTTGTGTGGTGTCGGGGCCAGAACCTGAGGATTCCTCTCCAGTGTTGCCATGGATCTTGGGGTGCTTCTGAGTCTCCCCAGGGGAGTCAGGCCTCGTCTCGAGTGGGGGCATGCACGTGCGCTTTCCTCCCGAGCTGCAGCAGTAGTGTCACGCTTCCTGTCACGTGGATCAAGGGATCTGTGGCTTTCCCTCGAGGCTGTCCCTCGAGGCTTTCCCACGAGGCTTTCCCACAGGGCTGTGCCACGTGCCACCTTGGTGTGAGTCGATCCTCGGCGTGAAAGACGAGCCGGTGAAGGGAAAAGAGGTTCCTCTGGAATGGACTGAGACATCTGGGGGACTCTTGGAATGGTGGCACGACCCTGGAGTTCCTCTCGCCGTTCCTGTTGAGAGGGCCTCCTCTTGAGATGCGACGGGAACGCCGGGAACTCTTTCCCGACGAAGCAGGGAAAGGATCCCTCATCTCGAGCTACCAGGCGGAAACGGGGCTCCTCTGGATGTGGGCGGGACCCTCGTGATTCCTCTCGAGTGGAGACGGGTATGTCGGGGAACTTCTTGATTTGCACCAAGGGTGTGAAGGACCCTTTCGAAGTTCCAGAGGGGAGGTGTGATCAGCCTCGAGACGCCTCAGCGGAAATGGGCCTCATCTCGCCTGGAGGGGAGAACCTCCTGGATTTTCTCGAGTTGCGGCAGGTCTTCTCGAGTTACGACGGGGACCTCAGGGACCCGCTCTGGTGGCCTCAGGAAAGGCCAGTCCCCATGCGAGTTGCTAGGGGACCTCTCGGGATTCCTCTCCCGTCCATGCCGGGGCCTCAGTCCTTGTGTGGAGTCGGGGCCGGAACCTGAGGATTCCTCTCCAGTGTTGCCATGGATCTTGGGGTGCTTCTGAGTCTCCCCAGGGGAGTCAGGCCTCGTCTCGAGCGGGGGCATGCACGTGCGCTTTCCTCCCGAGCTGCAGCAGTAGTGTCACGCTTCCTGTCACGTGGATCAAGGGATCTGTGGCTTTCCCTCGAGGCTGTCCCTCGAGGCTTTCCCACGAGGCTTTCCCACAGGGCTGTGCCACGTGCCACCTTGGTGTGAGTCGATCCTCGGCGTGAAAGACGAGCCGGTGAAGGGAAAAGAGGTTCCTCTGGAATGGACTGAGACATCTGGGGGACTCTTGGAATGGTGGCACGACCCTGGAGTTCCTCTCGCCGTTCCTGTTGAGAGGGCCTCCTCTTGAGATGCGACGGGAACGCCGGGAACTCTTTCCCGACGAAGCAGGGAAAGGATCCCTCATCTCGAGCTACGAGTCGGATACGGGGCTCCTCTGGATGTGGGCGGGACCCTCGTGATTCCTCTCGAGTGGAGACGGGTATGTCGGGGAACTTCTTGATTTGCACCAAGGGTGTGAAGGACCCTTTCGAAGTTCCAGAGGTGAGGTGTGATCAGCCTCCAGACGCCTCAGCGGAAATGGGCCTCATCTCGCCTGGAGGGGAGAACCTCCTGGATTTTCTCGAGTTTCGGCAGGTCTTCTCGAGTTACGACGGGGACCTCAGGGACCCGCTCTGGTGTTCTCAGGAAAGGCCAGTCCCCATGCGAGTTGCTAGGGGACCTCTCGGGATTCCTCTCCCGTCCATGCCGGGGCCTCAGTCCTTGTGTGGTGTCGGGGCCGGAACCTGAGGATTCCTCTCCAGTGTTGCCATGGATCTTGGGGTGCTTCTGAGTCTCCCCAGGGGAGTCAGGCCTCGTCTCGAGTGGGGGCATGCACGTGCGCTTTCCTCCCGAGCTGCAGCAGTAGTGTCACGCTTCCTGTCACGTGGATCAAGGGATCTGTGGCTTTCCCTCGAGGCTGTCCCTCGAGGCTTTCCCATGAGGCTTTCCCACAGGGCTGTGCCACGTGCCACCTTGGTGTGAGTCGATCCTCGGCGTGAAAGACGAGCCGGTGAAGGGAAAAGATATTCCTCTGGAATGGACTGAGACATCTGGGGGACTCTTGGAATGGTGGCACGACCCTGGAGTTCCTCTCGCCGTTCCTGTAGAGAGGGCCTCCTCTTGAGATGCGACGGGAACGCCGGGAACTCTTTCCCGTCGAAGCAGGGAAAGGATCCCTCATCTCGAGCTACGAGGCGGAAACGGGGCTCCTCTGGATGTGGGCGGGACCCTCGTGATTCCTCTCGAGTGGAGACGGGTATGTCGGGGAACTTCTTGATTTGCACCAAGGGTGTGAAGGACCCTTTCGAAGTTCCAGAGGGGAGGTGTGATCAGCCTCGAGACGCCTCAGCGGAAATGGGCCTCATCTCGCCTGGAGGGGAGAACCTCCTGGATTTTCTCGAGTTTCGGCAGGTCTTCTCGAGTTACGACGGGGTCCTCAGGGACCCGCTCTGGTGGCCTCAGGAAAGGCCAGCCCCATGCGAGTTGCTAGGGGACCTCTCGGGATTCCTCTCCCGTCCATGCCGGGGCCTCAGTCCTTGTGTGGAGTCGGGGCCGGAACCTGAGGATTCCTCTCCAGTGTTGCCATGGATCTTGGGGTGCTTCTGAGTCTCCCCAGGGGAGTCAGGCCTCGTCTCGAGTGGGGGCATGCACGTGCGCTTTCCTCCCGAGCTGCAGCAGTAGTGTCACGCTTCCTGTCACGTGCATCAAGGGATCTGTGGCTTTCCCTCGAGGCTGTCCCTCGAGGCTTTCCCACGAGGCTTTCCCACAGGGCTGTGCCACGTGCCACCTTGGTGTGAGTCGATCCTCGGCGTGAAAGACGAGCCGGTGAAGGGAAAAGAGGTTCCTCTGGAATGGACTGAGACATCTGGGGGACTCTTGGAATGGTGGCACGACCCTGGAGTTCCTCTCGCCGTTCCTGTTGAGAGGGCCTCCTCTTGAGATGCGACGGGAACGCCGGGAACTCTTTCCCGACGAAGCAGGGAAAGGATCCCTCATCTCGAGCTACGAGGCGGAAACGGGGCTCCTCTGGATGTGGGCGGGACCCTCGTGATTCCTCTCGAGTGGAGACGGGTATGTCGGGGAACTTCTTGATTTGCACCAAGGGTGTGAAGGACCCTTTCGAAGTTCCAGAGGGGAGGTGTGATCAGCTTCGAGACGCCTCAGCGGAAATGGGCCTCATCTCGCCTGGAGGGGAGAACCTCCTGGATTTTCTCGAGTTTCGGCAGGTCTTCTCGAGTTACGACGGGGACCTCAGGGACCCGCTCTGGTGGCCTCAGGAAAGGCCAGTCCCCATGCGAGTTGCTAGGGGACCTCTCGGGATTCCTCTGCCGTCCATGCCGGGGCCTCAGTCCTTGTGTGGAGTCGGGGCCGGAACCTGAGGATTCCTCTCCAGTGTTGCCATGGATCTTGGGGTGCTTCTGAGTCTCCCCAGGGGAGTCAGGCCTCGTCTCGAGTGGGGGCATGCACGTGTGCTTTCCTCCCGAGCTGCAGCAGTAGTGTCACGCTTCCTGTCACGTGGATCAAGGGATCTGTGGCTTTCCCTCGAGGCTGTCCCTCGAGGCTTTCCCACGAGGCTTTCCCACAGGGCTGTGCCACGTGCCACCTTGGTGTGAGTCGATCCTCGGCGTGAAAGACGAGCCGGTGAAGGGAAAAGAGGTTCCTCTGGAATGGACTGAGATATCTGGGGGACTCTTGGAATGGTGGCACGACCCTGGAGTTCCTCTCGCCGTTCCTGTTGAGAGGGCCTCCTCTTGAGATGCGACGGGAACGCCGGGAACTCTTTCCCGACGAAGCAGGGAAAGGATCCCTCATCTCGAGCTCCGAGGCGGAAACGGGGCTCCTCTGGATGTGGGCGGGACCCTCGTGATTCCTCTCGAGTGGAGACGGGTATGTCGGGGAACTTCTTGATTTGCACCAAGGGTGTGAAGGACCCTTTCAAAGTTCCAGAGGTGAGGTGTGATCAGCCTCGAGACGCCTCAGCGGAAATTGGCCTCATCTCGCCTGGAGGGGAGAACCTCCTGGATTTTCTCGAGTTGCGGCAGGTCTTCTCGAGTTACGACGGGGACCTCAGGGACCCGCTCTGGTGGCCTCAGTAAAGGCCAGTCCCCATGCGAGTTGCTAGGGGACCTCTCGGGATTCCTCTCCCGTCCATGCCGGGGCCTCAGTCATTGTGTGGAGTCGGGGCCGGAACCTGAGGATTTCTCTCCAGTGTTGCCATGGACTTGGGGTGCTTCTGAGTCTCCCCAGGGGAGTCAGGCCTCGTCTCGAGTGGGGGCATGCACGTGCGCTTTCCTCCCGAGCTGCAGCAGTAGTGTCACGCTTCCTGTCACGTGGATCAAGGGATCTGTGGCTTTCCCTCCAGGCTGTCCCTCGAGGCTTTCCCACGAGGCTTTCCCACAGGGCTGTGCCACGTGCCACCTTGGTGTGAGTCGATCCTCGGCGTGAAAGACGAGCCGGTGAAGGGAAAAGAGGTTCCTCTGGAATGGACTGAGACATCTGGGGGACTCTTGGAATGGTGGCACGACCCTGGAGTTCCTCTCGCCGTTCCTGTTGAGAGGGCCTCCTCTTGAGATGCGACGGGAACGCCGGGAACTCTTTCCCGACGAAGCAGGGAAAGGATCCCTGATGTCGAGCTACGAGGCGGAAACCGGGCTCCTCTGGATGTGGGCGGGACCCTCGTGATTCCTCTCGAGTCGAGACGGCTATGTCGTGGATCTTCTTGATTTGCACCAAGGGTGTGAAGGAGCCTTTCGAAGTTGCAGAGGTGAGGTGTGATCAGCCTCGAGACGCCTCAGCGGAAATGGGCCTCATCTCGCCTGGAGGGGAGAACCTCCTGGATTTTCTCGAGTTTCGGCAGGTCTTCTCGAGTTACGACGGGGTCCTCAGGGACCCGCTCTGGTGGCCTCAGGAAAGGCCAGCCCCATGCGAGTTGCTAGGGGACCTCTCGGGATTCCTCTCCCGTCCATGCCGGGGCCTCAGTCCTTGTGTGGAGTCGGGGCCGGAACCTGAGGATTCCTCTCCAGTGTTGCCATGGATCTTGGGGTGCTTCTGAGTCTCCCCAGGGGAGTCAGGCCTCGTCTCGAGTGGGGGCATGCACGTGCGCTTTCCTCCCGAGCTGCAGCAGTAGTGTCACGCTTCCTGTCACGTGCATCAAGGGATCTGTGGCTTTCCCTCGAGGCTGTCCCTCGAGGCTTTCCCACGAGGCTTTCCCACAGGGCTGTGCCACGTGCCACCTTGGTGTGAGTCGATCCTCGGCGTGAAAGACGAGCCGGTGAAGGGAAAAGAGGTTCCTCTGGAATGGACTGAGACATCTGGGGGACTCTTGGAATGGTGGCACGACCCTGGAGTTCCTCTCGCCGTTCCTGTTGAGAGGGCCTCCTCTTGAGATGCGACGGGAACGCCGGGAACTCTTTCCCGACGAATCAGGGAAAGGATCCCTCATCTCGAGCTACGAGGCGGAAACGGGGCTCCTCTGGATGTGGGCGGGACCCTCGTGATTCCTCTCGAGTGGAGACGGGTATGTCGGGGAACTTCTTGATTTGCACCAAGGGTGTGAAGGACCCTTTCGAAGTTCCAGAGGGGAGGTGTGATCAGCTTCGAGAGGCCTCAGCGGAAATGGGCCTCATCTCGCCTGGAGGGGAGAACCTCCTGGATTTTCTCGAGTTTCGGCAGGTCTTCTCGAGTTACGACGGGGACCTCAGGGACCCGCTCTGGTGGCCTCAGGAAAGGCCAGTCCCCATGCGAGTTGCTAGGGGACCTCTCGGGATTCCTCTGCCGTCCATGCCGGGGCCTCAGTCCTTGTGTGGAGTCGGGGCCGGAACCTGAGGATTCCTCTCCAGTGTTGTCATGGATCTTGGGGTGCTTCTGAGTCTCCCCAGGGGAGTCAGGCCTCGTCTCGAGTGGGGGCATGCACGTGTGCTTTCCTCCCGAGCTGCAGCAGTAGTGTCACGCTTCCTGTCACGTGGATCAAGGGATCTGTGGCTTTCCCTCGAGGCTGTCCCTCGAGGCTTTCCCACGAGGCTTTCCCACAGGGCTGTGCCACGTGCCACCTTGGTGTGAGTCGATCCTCGGCGTGAAAGACGAGCCGGTGAAGGGAAAAGAGGTTCCTCTGGAATGGACTGAGATATCTGGGGGACTCTTGGAATGGTGGCACGACCCTGGAGTTCCTCTCGCCGTTCCTGTTGAGAGGGCCTCCTCTTGAGATGCGACGGGAACGCCGGGAACTCTTTCCCGACGAAGCAGGGAAAGGATCCCTCATCTCGAGCTCCGAGGCGGAAACGGGGCTCCTCTGGATGTGGGCGGGACCCTCGTGATTCCTCTCGAGTGGAGACGGGTATGTCGGGGAACTTCTTGATTTGCACCAAGGGTGTGAAGGACCCTTTCAAAGTTCCAGAGGTGAGGTGTGATCAGCCTCGAGACGCCTCAGCGGAAATTGGCCTCATCTCGCCTGGAGGGGAGAACCTCCTGGATTTTCTCGAGTTGCGGCAGGTCTTCTCGAGTTACGACGGGGACCTCAGGGACCCGCTCTGGTGGCCTCAGTAAAGGCCAGTCCCCATGCGAGTTGCTAGGGGACCTCTCGGGATTCCTCTCCCGTCCATGCCGGGGCCTCAGTCATTGTGTGGAGTCGGGGCCGGAACCTGAGGATTTCTCTCCAGTGTTGCCATGGACTTGGGGTGCTTCTGAGTCTCCCCAGGGGAGTCAGGCCTCGTCTCGAGTGGGGGCATGCACGTGCGCTTTCCTCCCGAGCTGCAGCAGTAGTGTCACGCTTCCTGTCACGTGGATCAAGGGATCTGTGGCTTTCCCTCGAGGCTGTCCCTCGAGGCTTTCCCACGAGGCTTTCCCACAGGGCTGTGCCACGTGCCACCTTGGTGTGAGTCGATCCTCGGCGTGAAAGACGAGCCGGTGAAGGGAAAAGAGGTTCCTCTGGAATGGACTGAGACATCTGGGGGACTCTTGGAATGGTGGCACGACCCTTGATTTCCTCTCGCCGTTCCTGTTGAGAGGGCCTCCTCTTGAGATGCGACGGGAACGCCGGGAACTCTTTCCCGACGAAGCAGGGAAAGGATCCCTGATGTCGAGCTACGAGGCGGAAACCGGGCTCCTCTGGATGTGGGCGGGACCCTCGTGATTCCTCTCGAGTCGAGACGGCTATGTCGTGGATCTTCTTGATTTGCACCAAGGGTGTGAAGGAGCCTTTCGAAGTTCCAGAGGTGAGGTGTGATCATCCTCGAGACGCCTCAGCGGAAATGGGCCTCATCTCGCCTGGAGGGGAGAACCTCCTGGATTTTCTCCAGTTGCGGCAGGTCTTCTCGAGTTACGACGGGGACCTCAGGGACCCGCTCTGGTGGCCTCAGGAAAGGCCAGACCCCATGCGAGTTGCTAGGGGACCTCTCGGGATTCCTCTCCCGTCCATGCCGGGGCCTCAGTCCTTGTGTGGAGTCGGGGCCGGAACCTGAGGATTCCTCTCCAGTGTTGCCATGGATCTTGGGGTACTCTGAGTCTCCCCAGGGGAGTCAGGCCTCGTCTCGAGTGGGGGCATGCACGTGCGCTTTCCTCCCCAGCTGCAGCAGTAGTGTCACGCTTCCTGTCACGTGGATCAAGGGATCTGTGGCTTTCCCTCGAGGCTGTCCCTCGAGGCTTTCCCACGAGGCTTTCCCACAGGGCTCTGCCACGTGCCACCCCCTTGTGAGTCGATCCTCGGCGTGAAAGACGAGCCGGTGAAGGGAAAAGAGGTTCCTCTGGAATGGACTGAGACATCTGGGGGACTCTTGGAATGGTGGCACGACCCTGGAGTTCCTCTCGCCGTTCCTGTTGAGAGGGCCTCCTCTTGAGATGCGACGGGAACGCCGGGAACTCTTTCCCGACGAAGCAGGGAACGGATCCCTCATCTCGAGCTACGAGGCGGAAACGGGGCTACTCTGGATGTGGGCGGGACCCTCGTGATTCCCCTCGAGTGGAGACGGGTATGTCGGGGAACTTCTTGATTTGCACCAAGGGTGTGAAGGAGCCTTTCGAAGTTCCAGAGGTGAGGTGTGATCAGCCTCGAGACGCCTCAGCGGAAATGGGCCTCATCTCGCCTGGAGGGGAGAACCTCCTGGATTTTCTCGAGTTGCGGCAGGTCTTCTCGAGTTACGACGGGGACCTCAGGGACCCGCTCTGGTGGCCTAACGAAAGGCCAGTCCCCATGCGAGTTGCTAGGGGACCTCTCGGGATTCCTCTCCCGTCCATGCCGGGGCCTCAGTCCTTGTGTGGACTCGGGGCCGGAACCTGAGGATTCCTCTCCAGTGTTGCCATGGATCTTGGGGTGCTTCTGAGTCTCCCCAGTGGAGTCAGGCCTCGTCTCGAGTGGGGGCATGCACGTGCGCTTTCCTCGCGAGCTGCAGCAGTAGTGTCACGCTTCCTGTCACGTGGATCAAGGGATCTGTGGCTTTCCCTCGAGGCTGTCCCTCGAGGCTTTCCCACGAGGCTTTCCCACAGGGCTGTGCCACGTGCCACCTTGGTGTGAGTCGATCCTCGGCGTGAAAGGCGAGCCGGTGAAGGGAAAAGAGGTTCCTCTGGAATGGACTGAGACATCTGGGGGACTCTTGGAATGGTGGCACGACCCTGGAGTTCCTCTCGCCGTTCCTGTTGAGAGGGCCTCCTCTTGAGATGCGACGGGAACGCCGGGAAATCTTTCCCAACGAAGCAGGGAAAGGATCCCTCATCTCGAGCTACGGGGCGGAAAGGGGGCTCCTCAGAATGTGGGCGGGACCCTCGTGATTCCTCTCGAGTGGAGACGGGTATGTCGGGGAACTTCTTGATTTGCACCAAGGGTGTGAAGGACCCTTTCAAAGTTCCAGAGGTGAGGTGTGATCAGCCTCGAGACGCCTCAGCGGAAATGGGCCTCATCTCGCCTGTAGGGGAGAACCTCCTGGATTTTCTCGAGTTGCGGCAGGTCTTCTCGAGTTACGACGGGGACCTCAGGGACCCGCTCTGGTGGCCTCAGAAAAGGCCAGTCCCCATGCGAATTGCTAGGGGACCTCTCGGGATTCCTCTCCCGTCCATGCCGGGGCCTCAGTCCTTGTGTGGAGTCGGGGCCAGAACCTGAGGATTCCTCTCCAGTGTTGCCATGGATCTTGGGGTGCTTCTGAGTCTCCCCAGGGGAGTCAGGCCTCGTCTCGAGTGGGGGCATGCACGTGCGCTTTCCTCCCGAGCTGCAGCAGTAGTGTCACGCTTCCTGTCACGTGGATCAAGGGATCTGTGGCTTTCCCTCGAGGCTGTCCCTCGAGGCTTTCCCACGAGGCTTTCCCACAGGGCTGTGCCACGTGCCACCTTGGTGTGAGTCGATCCTCGGCGTGAAAGACGAGCCGGTGAAGGGAAAAGAGGTTCCTCTGGAATGGACTGAGACATCTGGGGGACTCTTGGAATGGTGGCACGACCCTGGAGTTCCTCTCGCCATTCCTGTTGAGAGGGCCTCCTCTTGAGATGCGACGGGAACGCCGGGAACTCTTTCCCGACGAAGCAGGGAAAGGATCCCTCATCTCGAGCTACGAGGCGGAAACGGGGCTCCTCTGGATGTGGGCGGGACCCTCGTGATTCCTCTCGAGTGGAGACGGGTATGTCGGGGAACTTCTTGATTTGCACCAAGGGTGTGAAGGACCCCTCTCGAAGTTCCAGAGGGGAGGTGTGATCAGCCTCGAGACGCCTCAGCGGAAATGGGCCTCATCTCGCCTGGAGGGGAGAACCTCCTGGATTTTCTCGAGTTGCGGCAGGTCTTCTCGAGTTACGACGGGGACCTCAGGGACCCGCTCTGGTGGCCTCAGGAAAGGCCAGTCCCCATGCGAGTTGCTAGGGGACCTCTCGGGATTCCTCTCCCGTCCATGCCGGGGCCTCAGTCCTTGTGTGGAGTCGGGGCCGGAACCTGAGGATTCCTCTCCAGTGTTGCCATGGACTTGGGGTGCTTCTGAGTCTCCCCAGGGGAGTCAGGCCTCGTCTCGAGTGGGGGCATGCACGTGCGCTTTCCTCCCGAGCTGCAGCAGTAGTGTCACGCTTCCTGTCACGTGGATCAAGGGATCTGTGGCTTTCGCTCGAGGCTGTCCCTCGAGGCTTTCCCACGAGGCTTTCCCACAGGGCTGTGCCACGTGCCACCTTGGTGTGAGTCGATCCTCGGCGTGAAAGACGAGCCGGTGAAGGGAAAAGAGGTTCCTCTGGAATGGACTGAGACATCTGGGGGACTCTTGGAATGGTGGCACGACCCTCGAGTTCCTCTCGCCGTTCCTGTTGAGAGGGCCTCCTCTTGAGATGCAACGGGAACGCCGGGAACTCTTTCCCGACGAAGCAGGGAAAGGATCCCTCATCTCGAGCTCCGAGGCGGAAACGGGGCTCCTCTGGATGTGGGCGGGACCCTCGTGATTCCTCTCGAGTGGAGACGGGTATGTCGGGGAACTTCTTGATTTGCACCAAGGGTGTGAAGGACCCTTTCAAAGTTCCAGAGGTGAGGTGTGATCAGCCTCGAGACGCCTCAGCGGAAATGGGCCTCATCTCGCCTGGAAGGGAGAACCTCCTGGATTTTCTCGAGTTGCGGCAGGTCTTCTCGAGTTACGACGGGGACCTCAGGGACCCGCTCTGGTGGCCTCAGAAAAGGCCAGTCCCCATGCGACTTGCTAGGGGACCTCTCGGGATTCCTCTCCCGTCCATGCCGGGGCCTCAGTCCTTGTGTGGAGTCGGGGCCGGAACCTGAGGATTCCGGTCCAGTGTTGCCAGGGATCTTGGGGTGCTTCTGAGTCTCCCCAGGGGAGTCAGGCCTCGTCTCGAGTGGGGGCATGCACGTGCGCTTTCCTCCCAAGCTGCAGCAGTAGTGTCACGCTTCCTGTCACGTGGATCAAGGGATCTGTGGCTTTCCCTCGAGGCTGTCCCTCGAGGCTTTCCCACGAGGCTTTCCCACAGGGCTGTGCCACGTGCCACCTTGGTGTGAGTCGATCCTCGGCGTGAAAGACGAGCCGGTGAAGGGAAAAGAGGTTCCTCTGGAATGGACTGAGACATCTGGGGGACTCTTGGAATGGTGGCACGACCCTGGAGTTCCTCTCGCCGTTCCTGTTGAGAGGGCCTCCTCTTGAGATGCGACGGGAACGCCGGGAACTCTTTCCCGACGAAGCAGGGAAAGGATCCCTCATCTCGAGCTACGAGGCGGAAACGGGGCTCCTCTGGATGTGGGCGGGACCCTCGTGATTCCTCTCGAGTGGAGACGGCTAGGTCGGGGAACTTCTTGAATTGCACCAAGGGTGTGAAGGAGCCTTTCGAAGTTCCAGAGGTGAGGTGTGATCAGCCTCGAGACACCTCAGCGGAAATGGGCCTCATCTCGCCTGGAGGGGAGAACCTCCTGGATTTTCTCGAGTTGCGGCAGGTCTTCTCGAGTTATGACGGGGACCTCAGGGACCCGCTCTGGTGGCCTCAGGAAAGGCCAGTCCCCATGCGAGTTGCTAGGGGACATCTCGGGATTCCTCTCCCGTCCATGCCGGGGCCTCAGTCCTTGTGTGGAGTCGGGGCCGGAACCTGAGGATTCCTCTCCAGTGTTGCCATGGATCTTGGGGTGCTTCTGAGTCTCCCCAGGGGAGTCAGGCCTCGTCTCGAGTGGGGGCATGCACGTGCGCTTTCCTCCCGAGCTGCAGCAGTAGTGTCACGCTTCCTGTCACGTGGATCAAGGGATCTGTGGCTTTCCCTCCAGGCTGTCCCTCGAGGCTTTCCCACGAGGCTTTCCCACAGGACTGTGCCACGTGCCACCTTGGTGTGAGTCGATCCTCGGCGTGAAAGGCGAGCCGGTGAAGGGAAAAGAGGTTCCTCTGGAATGGACTGAGACATCTCGGGGACTCTTGGAATGGTGGCACGACCCTGGAGTTCCTCTCGCCGTTCCTGTTGAGAGGGCCTCCTCTTGAGATGCGACGGGAACGCCGGGAAATCTTTCCCAACGAAGCAGGGAAAGGAACCCTCATCTCGAGCTACGGGGCGGAAAGGGGGCTCCTCTGAATGTGGGCGGGACCCTCGTGATTCCTCTCGAGTGGAGACGGGTATGTCGGGGAACTTCTTGATTTGCACCAAGGGTGTGAAGGACCCTTTCAAAGTTCCAGAGGTGAGGTGTGATCAGCCTCGAGACGCCTCAGCGGAAATGGGCCTCATCTCGCCTGGAGGGGAGAACCTCCTGGATTTTCTCGAGTTGCGGCAGGTCTTCTCGAGTTACGACGGGGACCTCAGGGACCCGCTCTGGTGGCCTCAGAAAAGGCAAGTCCCCATGCGACTTGCTAGGGGACCTCTCGGGATTCCTCTCCCGTCCATGCCGGGGCCTCAGTCCTTGTGTGGAGTCGGGGCCGGAACCTGAGGATTCCTCTCCAGTGTTGCCATGGATCTTGGGGTGCTTCTGAGTCTCCCCAGTGGAGTCAGGCCTCGTCTCGAGTGGGGGCATGCACGTGCGCTTTCCTCCCGAGCTGCAGCAGTAGTGTCACGCTTCCTGTCACGTGGATCAAGGGATCTGTGGCTTTCCCTCGAGGCTGTCCCTC